>NC_090928.1:1239786617-1240061184 GCF_040938575.1 Ambystoma mexicanum | reverse complement strand
TGCCAGCCACTATCAAGGCTTGGACCATGGACTTGTGTAGGGAGTGGGTAGTGCCACAAGAGAAACAAGGATGCTAAGCAGCTCTACTCAACCAGTTCCTCTGTGAGACAAACAACCTTACAGATACATGAGATTAGTTGGGTGAGGACAGACCCCGAAACGGGGCTAACCTTGTTTTTAAGTCACATGAGATTTTGGGAGAGCATGGGTGTTCTCCCCTAACCCCTTCTCGGGGATTCTGTTTTTGCTTCTGATACTTTTTGGTGCAGGTTCCTGAGGTCATAAAGTGCTCAGGTCTGTTAGCTCAGGCCATTATGTTCTTCATAAATCATGTATGCAAAGAATGAGCATACTAGGTTTCTTCATATGAGCCTAAATGCCAAACTATCACCAATTAGCCACATCACTAACTTCTTCAGACAACGCCCATCGTGTTCTGTGGGGTTCCCTTATTAACTCTGGCTTGGACTATGCCCTAGCCTGCCCCTCGCCCCCATTGACTGCCTGGATCCTTCTTAGTACGGCCACCCAGGGCAGCCTCTGCCCGGGAAGCCCTCAGTTTAGGGCCTCGAGGCAAAGGGCAGCTCACGAAGAAGCCACTCCAATCCATGTTTCCCGTGTTCGCCTGGGAAGCCTGCAGCCTTCCATCATCAGCGGCAGATAAGGTAGGTATGTTGTAGCTTATGAGGTATACTGTACTGTATTTCATTAACTACAAAACCACTCCCATTACCTAATATCTTACTTCCTCAGGCATTCAGCCTATTTATGCTAATAAACCATAGTTGTCATTTAACCTAATTGTAAAAGGTAGCCATTTTGGAACTGCCTCATTATGTAAGGTGACCATATTTTGCATCCAGACTAACTGGGTTACTCAGCCATATTCTGCCTCTGGCCTATTTGTGTTAGTCGGCCACAGTTTGCACTTGGCCAGTTTTGAGTGGTGTAGAGGTGTCTGGACTAGCCATTTGTCACATCTAGATTGAATTGTGAAGATTAGCCTTGTGTCACATCTAGATAGAATCGTGAAGATCAGCATGCGCCACATCTGGATAGAATTGCAAAGATTAGCCTTGCCTCAAATCTAGATGGAACTGTGAAGTTTAGCCTTGCCTCACATCTAGATAGAATTGTGAAGATTAGTATGTGTCACATCTAGATAGAATTGTGAATATTAGCATGCATCAAATCTAGATAGAATTATGAATATTAGCATGTGTCACATCTAGATAGAATTGTGAAGATTAGCATGCACCACATCTAGATAGAATTATGAATATTAGCATGTGTCACATCTAGATAGAATTGTGAAGATTAGCATGCATCACATCTAGATAGAATTATGAATGAGAGGCACCCAAGATGGCCGCTCCCTAAGAGAGCTCCGTAGGGCTCTAATGAATCCTGTTCCATCGCAGCTCCTGTGGTTGTCTATCCGCTCCAGTATGCCGCTGAATGCATTCGCGGCGTCCCGCAGATCATTTTGAGCCAACTCCCGTCTCTTCGAGCGACCGGGGCCCACGCTACATATTCTGGGATTCGAGGCCTACAGGCCGCCTGACGACAGAAGCGAAGTCCCCTGGGTATTCGTGCGACCGCGCGCGGCGGACGCCCAGCGCTCGCGTGATCGGCGGGGCAGCGCATCGGGCCGCTCAAGAAGGCGGGTCGACGCGTGCGAGGCAGCACTAGAGAGACCGAGCGGTCTCCGTCCCCGCGGCGGCCCGGTGGAGGACCGGCAGTGCAGTGGACTGGGGAGCCGAATTGCGGTGCTGTTCCAGGTAGGAGGACACCAGTGTGAACGCGCAGAGCGACGAGCCCGCTGAACAGAGCGGCCCCACTTCCCCTGCACGGTGCGGGCTCCTTGCGGACTCAACCGACAGACCGGGGCTCCCCTGCGAGGCCTCCAGGCGGGGCGTACCCGGTCACTGCGGCGACTCCACCATCCAAGGGTCCAGGAAGAGACACAGCGCCGCACTGCAGACTACCCGCGCTGGGGTTTATAAACGGCCTCCCAGTCCGAGCTGCGCAGCGCAGCGGAGCTGCCACCAGGGTCAACTCGTCCCACCCCATCCGTGTCACCCAAGTGAACGTGCCGAGCGTCGAAAAGGAAGGTGCGGGGCCTGACCACGGGCCCCTTTCACAGAATGAGGAGGGGGTGAAAAACGTTGCCTACAGCGCCCGCTGTGATCGTGGGTATCCCAATAAAAGTGCATCGGAGTGCTTCGCTCAACTCAGATCCAGCGAGGGAGCCCGTCGCCGCACTCTGCCCGCTTGCCGAACTGAGAGTACACACACCCGCCTCCAAAGACTTGTGACGCTTTCACTAGCCAGACCCGATCCAGCACAAACATCTCCCCAAGCTATCATGGGAAAAATAGACAAAACCAGAAGAAACTACACATCGAATCGAACTCCCAGCAAAAACCCGCAACCAGCAGTAGGCCGGAATCACCTACACCAGACACGCTACTATCGAAGGAACAAACACCACATCAAGATATCAGGGAGATCCTGTTGGACCTGAAAGCCGGCATCAGTGGCTTAGGGTGTAAGCTAGACACCCTATCAACAAAGGTAGACCAGCTCCAGCATAGACTTGATAAGCATGCAGATAGGCTTGATAATGTAGAACAACGCGTATCTGACTTGGATGATGGAACAACAGCATTGACCTCTCGGGTCTCCACACTTGAAGCCCAGATGAAGGTAGTAAATCCTAAGAATGAAGATCTGGAGGGCTGTTCCCGAAGGAATAACATTAGGATTATAGGAGTAAGGGAACAACAACCTCCAGGCAAAATGGAGGATTTTGTGGAACAAATGTGCCTGACACTCTTCGGGAAAGAGTCACTATCTCAGTTATTTGTCGTAGAAAGAGCACACAGGATCCCGAGCTCCAGGCCGGCACCAGGCATGCACCCGAAACCGATAATAGCAAGGTTGCTGAACTATAAAGAACGAGATGCGGTGCTCCGGGTAGCCAGAATCAAAGGAAAATTGCAGTACGACGGCGACCCCATCCAGTTTTTCCCTGACTTCTCCCAAACAGTACAATTACAAAGAAGATCCTATGCATCTGTCAAACGACGCCTACAAGACAATCAAATCCTTTATTCCATGTTATACCCGGCGAAACTTCGCATTCAACATGAAGGGAAGGCACAATTTTTCAACTCCCCCGAGGAGGCAAACGACTATCTGGATCGGGTGGGCTGTAGGCCCAGTGGAAACAATCCGAGACCACGGCGCGAAGACCGTGTAAGAAGGAACCCTCCGTAAACAAAGAACTACAGCAATGGGAGACCGTCGCTAATGCGCTCCTCTTTTCAACCACGATGGTCACCACAGGAATAAACTCCTGTTGCCAACGGAAGCCCGGCACCCTCTTGGTGGGCTACTAACGCCCCAGGCACAGCAATGTCTATAGTAAAGTTACAAAGGGAGGGAACACCGTGGGCCAGTTGGGGGTTGCCCACACGTGGGAGGGACTCTGGTTCGACAGTTACGCATTGCTCACCCCGCTCTCGCCGCCTAACCCATGTGTCCTTGATGACCCAAATCTTAAATTCTTGACTTGCTTCAGTGTCCCCGGTTGTCAGCCTCGCCTTTACATCCTAACAAGTAGGGAACTTGTACGACCCCCCGAATGGCAGCACCAATGCTTAGAATAGCCACCTGGAATATACGAGGCGGCAAACAGCCAGTAAAGAACAGGAGAATCTTCCAATACCTGCGCCGACACAACGTCACTATCGCCATACTCCAGGAAACGCATCTCCTACCAACAACAGAAACCCAATGGGCCAAGTCATGGGGTTGCCACAGGTATTTTTCATCATACTCATCCTTCGCCAGAGGAGTCGCCATATTGATAGACAGGAGGTCAGGCTTCAGTCTCATTGAGTCCCAGAAAGACACTGAGGGCAGGGCTCTGTTGGTGAGGGGAATAATCGCAGGGAGGGAGGTGGTGATTGTGAACTCCTATGCTCCAAACACTGATGGCCACGACAATTTTAACTGGGTGATGTACTAACTCGGGAAGATCAACACGGAAACTATCATCCGGGGGGCCGATCTCAACACACCAATGGACCCAGCACTCGACAATCCCATAATACAACCAGACACCCGTCTTAAGCAAGCATTCAAGTCTGTGAGATATGCCGCTCGTTCAATATAACTGACACATGGCGGCTCTACAATCGTGATGCGAGGGACTTCACATTTCACTCACCGGTTCACAATACCAGCTCCCGAATTGATTACATCATGGCGTCCTCTCACGGCCCATTCTCCTGGGGAATGAGCCGAATTTGGCCACGTACAAACTCCGACCACTCAATGGTCACACTAGATGTCTTTCTCGCAAGAGCAACAGTCCCAGGCCTACACTGGAGGTTTAAGCCCGGCTCACTCACTGATGCTGTTTTCGCAGATGAACTTCGCCAAGAAATAACCTCCTTCATCGAGAGAAACCAAGGCAGTGTAGACTCCACCTGTGTCATCTGGGAAGCACTTTAATGCTTTGTTCGAGGCGTATGCCTCGCCAAGGAAAATGGTATACTGAAACAGATCCGTAGAGAGCTGTCTGACAGTGAACGTCGCTTAAAAGCGCTGGAACTCAGAGCTGTCTCAACATCGAACTCCCAAATACAGGTAGAGCTGAAGGAGGAACTCCAGAAATTCAGAGAAACAGCTGGAAGGGAACGAAAATTCCTAAGTCGCAAATATCTGGTTCGGCAATACGGTGAGGGACACAAAACCGGGCGCACTGCTTGCTCGCCTATTATCTATAGACAAGACCCCGACCCATGTGGAATGCATCAGAGACACACTTGGTCAACAGGTATATTCAGAAAAGGACATCGCCGCGGCATTCCGGGATTTTTATCAGAACCTGTACAGCTCCAGAGGCAGGATAGACCCTACTTCCCTGAAGGAGTATCTCGACGACACTAGTCTGTATTGGGTAGAGGCAGACCTGCGAGAACCACTGAATGCTCCGATAACGGTAGAAGAGATCCTAGATGCGATCAAATCCCTCCCGAACTCTAAAGCACCAGGACCCGACAGACTCACCGGAGAATTCTACAAGGCCCACGCTGCTATCCTTGCCCCCATATTGCTTCGCGTATACGAGGAATCAATTGAGAGGGGTAGCCTTCCCCCACACTCCGTGAAGCTAATATAATAGTGTTGCACAAAGAGGGCAAACCCACCGATGAGTGCACATCTTATAGACCAATCTCGCTGATCAACCTGGACAGTAAAATCCTCGCAAGAATCCTAGCCTCCAGACTCCTCCCTCTGATGCCGGCTCTAGTGATAGGGGACCAAGCCGGATTTATCCCAGGCCGCAGCACCACCTATGGTATCAGACGCCTGTTTGGCGTCATCGAGGCCCTAAACCCTACACAGCAGGCAATTGCAGTATTCCTGGACGCCGAGAAGGCATTTGACTCTGTAGAATGGCCATTTATGCTAGCAACGCTGAGACAGATGGGCTTAGGCAACTTCTTCATTAAACTGGTGTCCCTGCTGTATAACGACCCTCGGTCATACGTCATAATGGGAAACACCAGGTCCTCGCCCTTAACGTTAGAACGTGGCACGAGACAGGGATGCCCACTCTCCGCCCTGATTTTCGCTCTTGTCATGGAGCCATTGGCTTCGAGATTGCGTGAATTTCAAATACATAGAGGCCTTAAGCTGGGTCCCCACAAATTAATAGTCTCCCTCTACGCTGATGACGTCGCATTGTTTGTCAGCGACCCCCGGGAGAATCTCAACCCAGTAATGAGTGTCATACGATTTGGGCATATGTCGGGTCTAAAATTCAACCACTCTAAGTCGGTGATATTCCCCCTGATCCCCAACACAGTAGAATTTGTGGACGATTACGGCTTCAAATGGGAAAACACAAGGGTACGATATTTAGGTATATACATGTCATGAAATCACCACGAGATATATAAAGATAACTATATGTCCACACTCCATTCTATTCAGGACCGAGTACACAGGTGGAAAACCCTCCCGCTAACGCTCTGGGGCAGGGCCTCGCTAACAAAGATGGTCATCTTGCCTAAGCTATTATACTTGTTCACAAATATTCCGCTACTTCTCCCCAAATCCTTTCTACTGAAAGTGAAATCCGCAGTCCTGGAACTACTGTGGGTGGGGAAATCCGCACGTGGGGCATACGAAACCCTGGTATTACCAACGTCAAAGGGCGGCCTGGCCCTCCCAGACTTAGAAAAATACTACTGGGCGGCTCAGGCACAATTTTTGAGTTACTGGTACACGTCCCACTTTGTCCGCCCGCATGTGCAGGTGGAACGTGCTTTGGCTTCACCCGACTTGCTCAGCGCCGTTATCGTCAGCCAAATCCCAGTTCCATATAATACATTAAACACGGTCTTGGCCACATATACAATCTGGAAAAAAATGGCTGCAAAGTACGGTGTGAGCATAAGATATTCTCCCCTGCTGCCTGTCAGATTCATCCCAGGCATCCCACTTACGAACGAAAAAGCTTTCCTAATATGGGCCGATAAGATTAATATTCACTCCCTTGGAGACGTTTTCCCGGAGGGCACCTTCCTTACCCCGCAAATGGCCAAAGACAGAGGTGGGAACACTTCCCTAGATATCTTCCTATACTTTAGACTACGCCATACCCTACAAAAATTGTTCCCTTCGTTCCCTCAACAACCACCTACTTGGGCCCTACTGCACAACACCATTCAGGCGGAAGGAGAGGGGAGGTTGGTCTCATTGCTTTATAAATCCCTAGTGACAGACACAATGTCACCTAACGCTAAAACACAGCAGAAATGGGAATCCGCCCTTCAAGAGTCTATAGGCATCGGGGACTGGTTGTACATATTACGGCAAACTCAAAAAGTTGCAGTCAACACACAATATAAACTAATACATTTCAACTTTATACATCAAACGTACTATACCCCCGTCAAGAAGCACCGACATCACCCAGAGGCGTCGGCTCGCTGTGAACGCTGTACAGCGAGGCAGGCTGATTTTTTTCACCTAGCCTGGGCCTGCCCAGGAGTCCAACGATTCTGGGCTTCGGTGTTACGAATGATCGCTGACATAATAGGTGAACAGGTAGCCCCACTACCACTGGCACCCCTGCTGGGTCTCACCTAATACCTGCAACCTGCATCTCGTAAGCTGACAGGCCTCCTGCTGGTACTAGCGCGTAGAGGAATAGCCATGGCTTGGAGCCGCGGACCCCTGCCCAGATTTGAAGACTGGAAAAAAGACATAACGTACTGCCAAGATGTGGAGAGCGAGTTTATAAAAACTCTTCCATTACATGCACATCCTCCTGACATCTGGGGGCCATACATCACATATTTGTTAAATGGTACAGTTTCGTCTGACATTGAAGTCACTTGAACTTGATGGGGGTAACTGAGGCAGAAATTCGCTAGATACTCGGAACGCAATGCTTTTGGGCATTGATCAAGGAACATTCTAATGTCTGGAGATGTGGACGATGGGGCGGGGAAGTGAGGCAATGTAGTTGAACCTGTAAACGGGAAATGTTAAACTATTTTCTGCTCTTTTCCCTCTTTTCCTCACCCTCTCTTCAACTGGTCTTATCCCTTTCCTACCTCTGACTGCTATTTTTTTAGTGCACCAGGAAGGAGCACCTGTTATTTGATGTGTTGAAAACTTCAAAAAATAAAGTTTAAAAAAAAATAGATAGAATTATGAATATTAGCATGTGTCACATCTAGATAGAATTGTGAAGATTAGCATGCACCACATCTAGATAGAATTGTGAAGGTAAGCATGCGTCACATCTAGTTAGAATTGTAAAGATCAGCATTGGGTCACATCTACAAAGAATTGTGAAGATTACCATTACGTCACATCTAGATCGAATTGTGAAGATAGGCATGCACCACATAAAGATAGGATTGTGAAGATTAGCATGCGTCACATCTAGATAGAATTGTGAAGATTAGCATGTGTCACATCTAGATAGAATTGTGAATATTAGCATGCATCACATCTAGATAGAATTATGAATATTAGCATGCACCACATCTAGATAGAATTGTGAAGATAAGCATAGCCTCACATCTAAATAGAATTGTGAAGATAAGCATGCGTCACATCTACAAAGAATTGTGAAGATTACCATTACGTCACATCTAGATCGAATTGTGAAGATAAGCATGCACCACATAAAGATAGGATTGTGAAGATTAGCATGCATCACATGTAGATAGAATTCTGAAGATTAGCATGCGACACATCTAGATAGAATTGTGAATATTAGCATGCGTCACATCTAGATAGAATTGTGAAGATTAGCCTTGCGTTACATCTAGAAAGAATTGTGAAGATTAGCATGTGCCACATCTAGATAGAATTGTGAAGATTAGCCTTCCCTCACATCTAGATAGAATTTTGAAGATTAGCCCTGCGTCACATCTAGATAGAATTGTGAAGATTAGCATGCGCCACATAAAAATAGAATTGTGAAGATTAGCATGGGTCACATCTAGATAGAATTGTGAAGATTAGCCTTGCGTCACATCTAGATAGAATTGTGAAGATTTGCGTTTCATCTAGAAAGAATTGTGAAGATTAGCATGCGCCACATCTAGATAGAATTGTGAAGATTTGCCTCCCCTCACATCTAGATAGAATTGTGAAGATTTGCCTCCCCTCACATCTAGATAGAATTGTGAAGATTAGCATGCGCCACATCTAGATAGAATTGTGAAGATTTGCCTCCCCTCACATCTAGATAGATTTGTGAAGATTAGCATGGGTCACATCTAGATAGAATTGTGAAGATTTGCCTCCCCTCACATCTAGATAGAATTGTGAAGATTAGCCTTGCGTCACATCTAGCTAGAATTTTGAATATTAGCATGCGTCACATCTAGATAGAATTGTAAAGATTAGCCCTGCGTCACATCTAGATAGAATTGTGAAGATTAGCATGCGCCACATCTAGATAGAATTTTGAAGATTAGCATGCGCCACATCTAGATAGAATTTTGAAGATTAGCCCTGCGTCACATCTAGATAGAATTGTGAAGATTAGCATGCGCCACATAAAAATAGAATTGTTAAGATTAGCATCTGTTACATCTAGATAGAATTGTGAAGATTAGCCTTGTGTCACATCTAGATAGAATTGTGAAGATAAGCATGCACCACATAAAGATAGAATTGTGAAGAGTAGCCTTGCCTCACATCTAGAAAGAATTGTAGATATTAGCATAGAGAGAGAACTGTGAAGGTTAGCATACGTCACATCTAGACCGTGGTTGTAGGTCAATGGATCAAATCAAAAGGATCTAAATACAATAGGGTCGAATCAAAAGGACCTAAAACAAAAGGGTCAATTTCTTTTTTTTGGGACGGGGTTTCTTTTTTTTGGGGGGTGGTTCCCCACCTGAACCCCTGTTTTTGGTATAAAAATCACCTTTTTTCCCATACGGAATCCCAAAAAAAAAAAGAATTCGACCCTTTTGTTTTAGGCCCTATTGACTCGACCATATTGCATTCGATCCTTTTGCATTCGATCCTTTGACCGGACACAATGACTGGACACAATAGACCGTGACGCCACTAACCAACCCTATAAAAGAAACTCACCCATGTGCACACACCTCTCAAACTCTGAACTAAACACAACTAGACCTCCGCAGCACAACAACCCGCAGGTGCTTCACTTGATGTCTGTACCAAGGAAAATAGCAAACCTAATTCACCATCATTTCTAAGTTCCCAGACGCATCTTTTCTAGTAAAACTCCATCTCAGCAACTACAAAGACAGAATTGCACGCCGGCTATGCACAGAAAATGCTGTGCTCAAAATCTGGAACACCCTTGACACACTGGATAAAGGCGAAGCTACTACACATTGTAATCTTTTTTCGAGGTTCAGCCTTAAGGTGACATGGCTCTGCTCCGCTGTTAACTGGAGGGCTGTGTAGTGGCTTGAAGGGGAATTACAGAGGCCATTGGTTTGCTTTGTGCTGCAGCAATTGCTCTTCGCTAAAGGGACAGGGAAAGGGTTCAGTGTTGCAGACTTGTTTGACTGGTGCTGTGGATGGGTAGTGAGCAGACCTTCCCCATACATGGTCTAGCATGCTGCAGTTCAGCGCTTGGTTCCCCACCTCCATTTACCACATTGGAAGCCATCCCCCCCCCCCCAGGTATGTGGCAGCCCTTACAAGTACCGTGTTGCTTTTAGCTGCCATTCAGAGTGAAGAGCTTCCGGAGACGGCGAGTGATCTGCAAAGTATGATCCTAGGATGCGCCCCCTTAATGTACCCTGACAAGAGTAACACACTGAACAGGATAGGTTTCTCCTCCTTGCCTGTTCCCCGTCAGACTGCGGGATGTAATGTAGACTGCTCTTCCCTGTGGAGAGTATGGCGTCGGCAACAAGGGGATATGGCGTTGGTTCTGCAGTGTGCTTTTTCATGTTAGGCTGCTGTGAAGTCAAGCTAGGGGGAGCTTCCTACTCTTGCGTGTTATGGATCCCTCGTGCCTCCCCATAGGGACAGCGATAGCAGTAGAAAAAGAACACAGGCCGCCACGCACAGCATCAGATAATCGAGGGGTCCGTGGACCACGCGAGCTCCACTGCGCGGTGTCTATCGGATGCCACTAGGAGCCGCTCGGTGGCACATTGCCCTGTAGTTGGTCACTGCCCCATAGATCCTAGCCCTGCAAGGACTGCAGAGTGGATCTTCCTTTCTGTCTGGCAGCACAGTCCAGGAGAAGAGCAGTCGGGGAGGCAGGCTTGGCATTCTGTGTGAACGCTTTGTGATGACCCATGGAACTGCTGTGTCAAGTCTTTGCGCCCAATCCATTGCCCTGACGCATTTGCAGCAGCGTGGCAAGGGTGCTATGTCAGAGGCTGCTGTGTGCATTCGTGAACCATGAGGTATTGTGCTCGTAAGCCGGTGAACGTGCCGCGCTGGCGGGTGGGGGTGAGTCTCCGAAATAGTAGTGTTGTGGCTTGCAGAGGGATTAGATCAGATTTGGCAGGTGGAGCACACCGTCATTTTCCTTGGTTTGTTTACCAGCCTGCAAACATGGACTGTGTGTGTGTGTGTGTGTGTGTGTGGGGAGGGGGGGGGGTCTGGGCCATGCAATTGTCTCGGGCACCAGTGTGTCCCACGGTCGCAAATGGCCATTCATTCCTTTTGTGACACTGTTTGAAGAGTACCCAACGGGGAGTTTTGGGATAAAATGTGATGGAAACTGTGCATTTTAAAGAATCTTTTTCAGCAACACTGGTCAAAACTATTAGCTGCATAGTTAAGCAACTCATCAAACTGGCCAACAAACGGGCCCACGCCAGCATTTTTGGTTGGGCCATTGCTCTATAGGCCAGTCTGGGGCTGCCTATGTCCACACCAAACTCAAAGTGGTCCTAGAGCTCTTGTGCTAGGTTGGTTTTACCACTTACTACTGTCCACTCTCTGTTGGAAGCACCTCCTATAAGGGCCATGATTGTCACCTGCACCCGCTCCCTTCCACGAGTGCTGGCACAGACGGCTTCTAATGACACATCCTCCCCCAACCTGCATGTGCCACCCCATGGCCTCTTGTTCTTCTCAGGAGGCCACTGATCATGTCAGGTTTCCGATGGCGTGTCATGCTTGATTCTGCTTGCTTCACATCACTGTAATCCTGGTTGTTCATGTCTCCCAATGTAATGCTACTCAATTTAGCAACCTCTAAAGGCTGAAGGGCTGAGATATGCATTGCAAAGATGCGAGGGGCAGTGCTTAAGTGCCATTGTGGGATGTGGCAGTGGGCAGGGCTGCCTGCTGCAGATATGGCATTCTCTGTGTGCCCGGCTACATTATCTCCATTTGTCTTATCCTTCCAGGTGTTAGCTCTGCTGGCGCCGCGCTGACCATGCACAGGGGTTCCTGCCTCCAGATCGTGTCCTTGATTTGTATCCTGTTGTCCCGTCGCCTTTCTGCCCAAGGTGAGAGTGCGCACCAGCTCCTGCTCTGTTGCTGAGAGTGAATTGCTTGTCTTGTTGTGAACTGTGTGTACTACTTGGTTGGGGAAGTTGCCACAGCTCGACCACAGGGATTCTAGTTTTCATCCAGAAGGTTTGCTCAACATGGAGCTCTGATGAAGCCCAATTAGGCTGAAACATGTATGTGGTTGCTTGTGGTATTGTGCAGAAGAGATGTGTGCCAGCAGTTTGGACTGGGCTGCCCCTTTTAGCATGGGCACCAAGCCTGATCTGCATATGGTCTTCCCCTTTCTGTAATGTCGTGGCAGGCTGAAAAACGATTTTCTGGAGGGTTGCGCAGAGTGATGCCAAAGGTTCTGAATAATTCTAAACCTTCCAGCGGTCACCTCCTTGGGTTGTGCTGCTCTTGGTGTGCCGGGGGTGACCAGCTTTCACTGTGGACACCTCTTTTCCCCCGTCATCCATGCCTTGACTCTCCTTCAGTTGTAGAAATTGGACCCAACTATGTGATTGCAAGAGTTTATAAAAGACAGCAAGGGGCCTGGAACCGTGGAGCCCCCAGTGACTGACACCCCCAGCCCATGATCACCCCAACTCCTGGTGCACTGGTGCTAATCACTTGCTTTGGAGCATGCAGGAGGATGCCAGAGGAGCAGAGTGAAACCAAGGTGGCCGCAGCTAGGGGGAAGGGGAGGGAGAGAGGAAGCACCCAAGTCTGTAAGTCAAGAAACCTAGCCCTGGGCCACGAGTTCCTGACTTTGTGGGCGTAGGAGAATCTCGTGAACTGGATAAGCAGAGTCTTGTCTGCTTTTACTCTCCTCACACTCTTTCCCGCGCCTGGAGGCATAGACGAGGTGTGGTTGCTGAAAAATGAGCGCAGCCTCTCCTGTTCCTGTCAAAATAAAACGTTGCCACGCCCACTCTTGGCTCAGCACTTCAATGGAGTATTTCGAGCCAATTATATGACTGTGCCGGGCAGCGTTGACTCAAGTTTGGAGAATTGTTTTTGCGTTTGTGGACTGAGCAGATCATCTTGAAAACAGTTGCAAGTCTGATGGCTGGAAGTCTGCTGACGTCATGACTGAAGAGAATGCGCTATCCTGCCTTCATTGGAAGGAGCCGAGGGCTACAGGAAGTGCTCCAAGTTACTAACGAGCCAGCCAGGCATAAAAAGTCCCCCGCACCCTGAATTCTCTCCATGAACAACACTTCTTACCAAGAATCAATCAGTGGCCATTGGCTAGTGGGCAGTGCAGATTTTGAACCATGTTTCCGGTGTAGTGTCTAGGCTCTACATTCCACTTGACGGCAGCTTGTGGGTGCTTTGAGACTGCTGCATACATCGAATCATTGAACACAGCCAGCCCCAGAAACAAAGAGTACCCGTGCATGCGCGCTGGAGCCTGCAGGGCAGTTGTGCCGAATGTGCTGGATAGAAGTGCACCGGGCAGCTTTCATTTGCATTTAAAAGAACAGTCTTGGGACTTAGAACCATTTGCCTCGCGGTGTATGCACCTGCCTCCCAGAATGTACATCACGATAGAAAGTGAAGAAAGACCACACAGCCGAACTGGTCTGCCATTGCCCTCCCCCACGACTCCTTGGTTTCTTGCGTGGAAACAGTGAAACTGGGCAGTAATACTTCCTCTTTTTGCTGACCTCTAAATGATGAAGTGATGAGAATGAACTACATGCAATGTTCCAAGCAGTGCCACGTGTTCTCCTTGGCTCTAGCCATGTGTATGCCCCGAACAGCCTCTCCCTGCACAGAAAAGGGATCCGCGAGGGAGTCCATCGCCAGTGGAATGCAGAGAAGGCTCAATCGTGACCCTTTTCTGCATTTTAAACACTACAGGAGCAGTAGAGTCTGCTGCTGTAGACCAACCATTTCCAGCCTCAAAACGAGAGTAGAAATGGGCTAAAAGGGTAATCCTGCGTGAGGATTCACGGACACCTTACATGCAGTATTTCTAGATATCCGCATCCATTGCACACCGCACTGCACATTTCTTATCAGTTCAATAAATACCCTACCAATACTTCCACGAGTTACACTAATTGCTGCACATGACCATTTCTGTATAAACTCAGGAAACTCCTAATCCCTGCCTTAGTGTGCGAAGTGTAAGAGCCCAGTGTTTGGTGTGGACTATGGCGGAGAAGCCTCCTATTGTGAAGTCTCCAACTACAACGCTGCAAAACTGCAAGCTCGACAAAGCAGCGAGATGACGCTAACCACCGGCCCTTTAAGGAAAAAGGAGTTCCCTGTTTTAAAACCGGCACAGGCGCGAAGTGCTTGCGTCAGTTGTGGGGGCCAAGTGTTTGGTGTTTGGTGAGGGCTGAAGGGGTGGGAGTGGATTCAGTTTATCCCCTCCCCACCCAACCTTTAACTCGATTAGTGCCTCCTGCTCTCGAGTCTCCCGACTGAGTGGTGAGTTAAACGGCTGAAGACGTCTCTTGTAAAGATTTCACACTTTGCACCGCATAAACGCCAGGGAAGACTAGACGTTTCCCGCCTTGCTCACTGATTGCTAAGGACCTGAGCCATATCTGGGATTAGTGTACCTGACAGACCTTCTGATCAAGGGATCTGAAAAACGGACTATGCCCAGTAAACTATGCTCGACAACTAATAATTATAATCTGAGGAAAAATGCGCCTTTTGGCTTACTGCACAAAAACCCAGACTCATTTAAAAGTGGAAAAGGTCGCTTTAATGTGACAGGCCAAAGCTTACAATCAAACGCTTAACTGGCTCCATGGCCTAACAAACTAAAGAAATATTTTAACAACCAATTAAATAAATTAAACATTTTCATTTTAATTTCCCCCCAACAATTAAATAATTAAATAACCCAATTCCTCCCTAATGATCCCTTGGATCCTACCGTCTCCTTGCCCCTTTTCCAGGCGTCCCGCTTTCTCCCAGGGGCCATGCCCCTCCACGCTCAATACCTGTTCCCCCGGGGTGGCCTGCTTGTGCAAACAGCGCCACCCCATCCTTTCCCGTGTCATTCCCCCATTGTGCTTCCCTCCCCCCACATCAAAAGGGGCCATGCCCCCGGCACCAGAAAAACCCTCCCCCGAGGAGTTCTTTCTTCCCCACCCCCCCAAACTTTTCTGCCTCAAACTTTTTACCCAGTCTCCCAGCCCAGAACCTAAGAAGAGCCACACCCGTATCCCTTACCAGATCATTTTCCCCAGCAAGACTAATCCCCCCCATCTGAAAGCCCATAGCTTTCCCTCACCCCAGCCAACATAGGAAGCAACTAATCCCATCCCAGCCCCCCAAACCCGGACATCTTACCGCAACATCTTTATAGTTGCACCCCAGTTGCCTGCCAACAACCCTTTTCTCAATTTCTTTCCCCGCCCACTTAACCCTAGAATGTCCCAAAAAACAGATTTTTGACATCTGAACGGACCTCCTAGCAGCATCTGAAAAAGAAATTACAAAATCACTTACAAATCAACAACATCCTAATAAATGCTACACTCCTGCTACCTACTGAAAAAATTCTATAAAGACATTCCGTTTGCCCCGGTCCCTGACATACCCTTTGTATCTCCCTTACTCCCAGCGTCCCAACCTTTTCACCTACTCCTCTTAATAGCCCAGCCTGCTACTTTTAGATGCTGCACCCCTCCTAAATGAATGAGTTCCAACCTCCTAACCTTTCCCACACCACTAGTAACACCTCCTCAGTACCCTATCCTTTCTGGCCATCTCCTTAACCCTCTCCGGAAACACCTCAGGTCTTCTCCTACCGTCCCCCTATATTTCGCCCCTTTCACCTAACCTTTAAACAATACACCTAAACCCACTTAGACCCCCTTTTTCCTCTAAACTATTACCCCCCTGCTCCCCCTTGGCCCTCCCACTTTCCATCACCTTATTAATATTGGCCCTGCGTTGCCCCCCCCTGCACCGGGGGCCCACGTGCACCCCCGTCCATGCAGGCCCTTTACTTTATTGCTCCTCTCGCCACTGCACCAGGGGCCAAACCTGCACCCCCGTCCATGCAGTCCCTTCCTTATAACTAATTTTCAAGATCCTTGCGTCCTTTACCACCTGTTTCCCACCTGCACCAGGGGCCCTAGTACACCCCCGTCCATGCAGGCCCCTTTTCTGCCTTACTCCTCTCCACCGCTGCACCAGGGGCCAAACCTGTGCCCCCGTCCATGCAGTCCATTCCACATAAATTCCTCTTCCAGCACCTTGCTTCGTTGCTCCACTTCTTTCCCCCAGCTGCACCAAGGGCCCTAGTGCACCCACGTCCATGCAGACCCAGCTCATCACTTCCCCTTGCTGCACCAGAGGCGCTCCCGCACCTCCGTCCATGCAGCCTGAAGCTTACTCACCTTGTCGTGCGGCAAGAGTGAGGGCTTCGCCACCGTCGTCCATGCCCTCCAAACAACGGCCACCACCCCTTAACAATTTCCACAGTTACATCCCCCTGCGCCCCTCCCCTACCTACGCTTCTTCCTCCTCACCCTTCTCCTACCCCCTTTAAGTCGCCTCCAAAAACCTTTCAACAAACCTTGTGCCCCCCCCCTCCTTTTACGTTAAACTGAGCCCGACCTACCAGCACACCCCAATTTACCTGGCATGCGGTCCTTCCCCCCCACTTCCTTGCCCCGCTCCTCGCCCTGACCCACTGTCCCCTGCCTGAAAACAATCTGTAACCGGATGCCGACCCGCACACCTGCTGCACTCGTGTTTAAATTTGCACATCCACCTCGTGCAGCCTTCTTTATTGAACGCCCAACTTGCTGTCGAGGGCTGTCCTCCGCCTCATCCCCCCACCCCCTCATGGGCGGGGCGACCAAGAAAGGGCCGGTAAGGCACAGGCAGCCCACTTGCTGTGTGCAATGTCGGGGCAGGCCTCGTTGGAGCCATCCATTGCAGCCAAAGATCCATGTCTATCTCCCCCCAGACCGCCTGACTGTCCTCCGCCATTCTCGCTCTGAATTCCTCATCATAGCGTACCCAGGCAAAATCCACAAAACTCGTGAAAGCCATCCTTATTATATCCATATATTTAAGCAGGGCCACGCAACGCTCCGGGAATTTTTCACAGTACACACTGGCATAAATGATAAACGCCGACGTCCAATTCTCAATAGTCACCGGGACCCTTGGGCGTGAAGCCAGTTCCCTCTCTTCCTCCTTAGACCCCTCCTTTGCTCTCACTTCCCTATGGAGCAATTTAAAGACATCCACAAATTCCCCTGCCTGAATCTTCTCCCTGGTCGCTGCCACCAAGTGCGCCCCCAATGGTTTTGTTATCCCCATGTATGGCAATTTTTTCTCCTTTCTTTTCACTTCACACTCCTTATCTTTTCCGGCTTGCACTTCGAGCACCAATGGCTCCACCACCTTGTCCGTTTGGACCTCCACTGAGCAAATGCTCTTCTCAACCCCCGCGGCTCCAATGGCCTGCACACCAACTTCTTTCCTTACACTTTGCAGTCCAGACCCTTCATCCCCTGTCCCCCTTCTTGCGACCCCTCTCTGCCATGCAGATGACCTTTCCCTTTCCCGCTCACCTCTTTCCACACCTGCCGCCTGTGGTCTGGCGTCCACACCGATGCTCCTCCTCTCCTTTCTTAGAGGGCTCCTACTGCCGGGACAAAACATGTCAGCACACTCACCCAGCCAATAGTTCCCCTGACCCTTTCCTCCCCGTCCACCCTGCACTTCCCCTTCCCTATCCCAACTCAAGCTTCTTCTCTCCTCCCCCCTTTCCCTTTCCGCCCCATAATCTTCCACTTCCCATTGCCCCACATATTCCTCCCATCCCACTTCATTACCCCTTAAATACTATTGCGTATGCGAGCTCCTGCCCGAGTTGAGTTGATGATCTTCTTCCGAGCACGGGGCGTCCGCCCTGCCCCTCCTTTGACGTCTTCTCGGCGGGGTTGTGGAAACCCCTGCCTGGTCCTCTTCTCTCGGGCGAGGCGTTCCGTCCTCCACCCTGGAATCCTCATTGCTAGGGGCTGTGCTGTGCCCTCTAGGCTCTCCTTGCGCTGACCGAGGAGGGGCCGTACTGAAACCCTCTACCTCCACCTGACCAGCGGGGGCTGCGCAGCGCCCTCCGCCCTCACTCCTCCTACCCGGGGGGGGCGTTCCGCGCCCCACTCTAACCTCCTCAATTGATGGGGACCTCTCCCTCCTTCTCCCACCTGCACTCTTCTGCAGGTATTTACCCCCTCTTCCCCTCTGCCCTGACACCCCCCTCTGTACCCCCTCACTGGCCCCACTCTTGTTCCCTTGAGCCACCTCCATCTGAGCACTCCTATCTTCCCTAGGGCTATTACTCACTCCCTCCCTCAATGGCTGACCACCCAAAATCATTTCTCCCCCGGACGCCCTCCTGTCTGTCTCCCTCCTCAACTTCCTACCCCTGGATTACCACACCTCCCCTTTCCCCGCCGCAGGGGTGCAAGCCATCACTGCCGCGAGAGCCCCATCTGCCGCTGCTCTACGCTGCGGCCTACCCCCACTTATCTCCCCCTCACCCGTGACCTCCCCCACTGCCCCCTCCAACTGGGCCTTGGATGCCCTACTAATTATTTCTAAGGCCTCCCTCAGAGCCTTAGCATCAACCAGCCCCTTCTTGCTGGCTCCCTGGCCCACCATTGTGCACTACTAATCTGAGTGCACTACAGTATATATGCCCCTTGAAAATTAATCTAGCGAACCTAAGCCCCCGAGCCAAACTACCCGTGGACCTAAACCCCAACTGACCAACTACTAACTCAGAAATAAAAGCACTAGCGAAACCCAACCTTTAATATCAAATCCCCAATGCAAATTACAAAATTATTAATCAATTTAACCCAAAAAATATATATTTTTTTATTTTATTTATTTATCTACCTCTATATACCCCCTATAATACTGCCCTAGCCCCTGAAACCCCCTGCCCAGGCAATAACGTGCCACGGCAAAAGGAAAACCCGCAAAAAACCAGCAGCCCAACTATAAATGGGCCCGAGATGTGCCCGTGTCACACTGCCCCCTGGCTGCGTGTAAGCACCACTGCACCAAATAATAACAGCACTGTCCCTTTAAGGTGAGCACACTGCCCCCTCTGACACGAGACGGCTACCGCACGTATCTTTCCCCTCACAGCTGCAAACAACACGGGACCCGGCGCTCCCTAATTAAAATACCCCCTACAACTCCAATGGAAAGAAGCACCACACTAGATGCCCAATATCCTCCCCGCTCCCCCTCCCGGACCTGCGTTCAACGGAACGTTTTTTTTTTTTTTTAATAAAACCCCACACCCTACAGCAAAATGGGAAATATGCCGGGACAAAATGTCGTGCAAGAAAACCCTTCCCGGACCACAGACAACGCTGGGACCAGAGCCAAGTACAGTAAGTGGGGGTACCTTATCTACGGTACCCCCGGCTATAACAAGAATATATATTTTATAACAATGTTCCTGCTAACTATACCTAACCTCCCCAATACTACAAACTATCCCTCTCACCTACTCTACCCTGCAGCACCGACTGCCCAGCTACTTCAGGGAAGGCTCGGAAGCAGGCGACAGGACTGAGACAATCATCAAGTCCTAACCGTCGCCTGCCTCCCGAACCTTCCCTGAGCCCTTAAATACCCCCTGGGAGGCGCTCTGCCCCCACGGCCACTCGCTGGCCGTGTGCAGCTCCAAAAACTCCCCGGGGGGAAACGCTTCGTGTTCCCCCCGGGACCCCCCGTCTAAGAAAGATTCGGCTGCCACTGCCACATGATCTAAATCCAGCAAAACAAACTCCAAGACCACCAGCTCCCCTCACAGCACCGGTGGTGGCCAAGAGAAGAGCGCTGGTACAATCAAATCTTTCCTTCAGGTAGAAACCGTGGTGGACTAGACAACAGATCCATTGGCTGAACGTATAACTTTACCCCAACAGCCGGCTTAGTCCCCGACTAAAAATAGAAGTAATACCTCAGACTTATCGTTTGCAGCTATTGACAACAACAATTCGTCACTTGCACTGTGCTATTCCCTGCGTGACACTTTAGGAACGGACAAACTGCCAGAAGTTGATAAGCGACTATGCAAGAAACAGAGACTGGTGGAACTCTGGAAGAGGCGCCCATTCCATAATCGGGGCCTTATTGTTGCACCACGTGACTCTAACTGAGCCTTCATTCTGGTTGCTTGCCCCATGTTTTCTGCGCATCCGTATATGCCTGCATGCGCACTCAGAGGGCTGTGGTAGGCGCAGACACACACTAAGTCCACAACGGAGAGTCACTTATAATGGGTGCAGAGTTCCTTGAGAATGGTATATTGCACGCACGTGCCTGCAAAAATGTGTCCTCCCTGGAGAGATGACTGTGGGAATCCTGCGAATGGTGGCTGCCATCACAATAATGGCTACTGTATTGATGATCACTGCATTGATTCACTTCCTGCGTGCCGTGAGGGGCAGGGACACCCATGCAATGATTCGCCAAGGAAAGAGCTATTGATCAGGCACTGCTGTGATCGGAATGAGGCCTTTTGTCCTATTTTTTTTTTTATTTTGTTACCTTGTTCTCTACAAAACTTGCTAAACATGCTGCTTTTTGACATTCCTTTGCTTTCCAGGGCACCTCTTTAAAACATTCTGCAATGTTATGCTGAACATTTTGCATTTTGCCTTCTGTGCATTGGCAATTTTGGTTAGAGTAACATGACTTGCTCTCTCTTCACGCCTCCTTGGACAGCATCTACTGGGAACACCCCTACTTCAGGAGGTAGTTGTCAAATGTGTTCCTTACCAAATCCAAGATTGGTTATTCATTATCCCTCAATGCTCCATGGGCCACAGTTTCCTGCCCTGCTCAGAAGTGCTCCCATAGTCGTTTGTTCCGCAGAAGTACTGTAAAAAAGGAGGTACAATTGTAAAACATCTAAAAACTTCTCTTCAGGGCTCCAGATGCAGTCCAGTGCAACAAAGCGCAAAGGCATGAGTTGGAGCCCAAAACATATTAGACAAATTACAGGATGGGAGGTGAGGGTTCCTGCCGTCAAACACGAGATGGATTTTATGGGTACCCGATATTAAAAAACGTGGTCACAGGTGAGAGCATGAGAAGAGCAATTACAGGATGCGAGGTGGGGTTTACTGCCATTAAGCAGGAGAGGGGTCTATGTGCCCTCAGGCAGGAGCAAGAGAAGAGCGATTACAGGATAGGGTGTGAGGGTTTACTGCCATCAAACAGGAGAGGGATCAATGTGCCCGCAGGCGGGAGCAAGAGAAGAGCAATTACAGGATAAGAGGTGAGGGTTGACTGCCATCAAACAGGGGGGAGGGATCTGTGTAACCGCAAGCGAGAGCAAGAGAACTTCTTCACCTCCTTCTTCCCCCCTCTCTGAAATGGCTTCTCTTTCTAATGCGCCCTCGCCATGCATTTCTCCTCTTCCCCGACAGCATTTTGGAGCAACCTGAATAACAACGTTAGGTTCCACATCAGTGGAGCATGCAAGACATGGCTGCTTCTATTAATAGTTTTTCATGTCTATTTATCGTGCCAGTGTCAGAATCCTTTAATAGATTGCCTCTTGTTGAACGCGTCGTGAAGTAAAGAATTCTTTCTACCAATGTGATTCTCAGGGGTATGAAAGGACAGACTGAGAAACCAATTGGTCGAAAGATGTTGTGACCTCGCTGGAACCGCGACAGCTGCACGAAACCGAAGAGATCCGGGCAACTCCTGATGACTGCAGACGAAATACCACGAATTACCAACTATTATAGGAACCTCTAGTGATACCTGACATAATCCAGAACACTAACCTGCAGAAGAACGTAACATTAACCACAGAAGTTCCGTACAATTTGATCCTCAGGAATGATGGGTTCTGTAGACCACAAAAAAGGTATTTAGCATAGCAGATAACAAAAGGTCAAAAGGTACAGAGAAAAAAATGGCAAAGGAAGGGAAGAGTTCTTACTAGTGTGTCCGGGAAATGATAGACCCCCAGGTGAGTACTTGTCCTTGTCGCCTCTTGTAAACGGAGTCCAGTCTGGTGATAAGTGGCTCCAATGCACCATGCACCTACCCCGACGGCACGAGGACGCCTAAGGTGCCAAGGCAGTCTCTAGTCCAGCACCTAAACCCTGTGCCCGCCGGCACGAGGACGCCTAAGGTGCCAAGGCAGTCTCTAGTCCAGCACCCAAACCTGTGCCCGCCGGCACAAGGACGCCTAAGACCTAAGTTGAGCCAGACAGAGGTTAGTAGATGAGGAGCAGAAAAACAGTATAGAAGAGGAATAGGACAACAGTAGAGTAGAGCCCCAGGAATGATGGAGAAACGGGCAGAAGTATCGGGTAGTGAGCGGTCTTGAACCCACCCAAGTCCAGAATCAAGAAAAAACTCACAAAATCACAAAGCAAGGCAATCCAAGAACGATCCGAGGTCAAAATATCCAAGAAAACAACAATACAAGGGCTATCCAGGCGCAAAATCCAAGAGAAGCAATCCGAGATCAACGTACCTGTAAATCCAAGAGAAAAACAAAACGCTGCTGTCAAAACACAATCAGAAGCGCTGACTGGAGGGCGAGGAGGAGTTAAATACCGAACTTCCGGCAATACCCCGATCACGTGATTCGCTACGAAAGGAATCACGTGGGACATGATGCGCCCATTGCCGTAATCGCCATGGCAACTTCCAAACAAAGCGTCGGCAAGGTGGTTTCAAACGAGCGCGTCTGCCCAAGTTGGCTCGTGGACAAAACACTGCTCCCCTCCGTATTCTACCGGGTAAGCGTACCTGCTGCTGCCTGCGAGAGGATCGGGTAAAGGAAGGGACGCGAATCTGGGACCGTTTTCTAACAGTATCCTCCCCCAAAGGTCCCCCTAAGCTCCAAGAGGCCAAAAACTGTGAAACCAACAAGGGGGCATGTATATTACGCTCAGGTTCCCAAGTACGTTCCTCGGGCCCGTAACCCTTCCAATCCACCAAAAAATATCTCACCCCATGAGAGACTTTAGAATCAAGTATTGCGTTGACTTCGTACTCCTCCACACCCTGGACAAGCACCGGGGAAGGTGGAGCAGTAATTCTAGTCTGGTCGACACAAGGTTTAACCATGGATACGTGGAACACAGGATGTATCCTCCAAGAGCGGGGTAACTCCAACTTGACCACCAAAGGATTCAAGACTTCTTTGATAACATAAGGGCCAACAAAACGTGGCAGCAGACACCGCCGTCCCGGGATGTGTAGGTTCTTCGTAGAGAGCCAGACCCGCATGCCCCGAACGTAATCAGGTGAGAGTCGGCGGTTACGATCTGCGTATAATTTGGCTTGCTTCTGAGCCTGTACTAGATGTTCCAAAACGCTAGCATGAACCGCAGACAACTCCTTGATACATGAATGCACAGCCGGGCAATCTGCGGGAAGCACCAAGTCCAAAGGCAGAGTGCGAGGGTGTTGACCCTATAAAGCAAAAAAAGGGGACGTTCCTGTAGAAGAGTGGCTAGAATTGTTATATGCAAATTCCGCCATAGGGAGAACTGTTAACCAAGACTCTTGATGCTGGAGAATGAGGCATCTGAGGTATTCCATAGTAGCGTTAACACGCTCAGTTTGGCCATCCGTTTGTGGATGGAAGGCCGTGGAACATCGATCATCCACCCCCAACGAGGACATGAGGTGCCTCCAGAAACGTGACGTAAATTGGGAGCCTCTGTCAGAAATCACGATTTCAGGTAGCCCAAAAAAACGAAATACGTGTTGCAAGAACATTTCGGCAAGCTTAGAAGCAGAGGGCAGACCCTGGCAAGGAACAAACAAGGACATTTTGGAAAAACTGTCCACCACCACCCAGACAGCATCAAATCCTTCGACCAATGGTAGCTCTACTACGAAATCCATCGAAATCATTGCCCATGGTCTAACTGGCACTGGTAATGGCTGTAGTAGTCCCATTGGTTTAGCCGAGGAGGATTTGCACTGGGCACAAATTGCACAGGTCGATATGTATTGCGAGACGTCTCGCCGCATTGATGGCCACCAGCACCAACGTTTGAGGAGGTCTAGAGTTTTCTGCGAACCAGGGTGAGCTGCGATGGCAGCGTCATGACATAAGGCAATAGCTGCATAACGAGAGTCGTGATCGGGCATATAAACACGACCTTAGACGTAAGGCAGGCCGTGCACAATGTCCATGTTGTATTCTGCTATTTCCGCTGGTTCCTTTGCTACCCAGGCTTGGAGAGTCGTCTTCAAAGTGGGCTGTAATACGCAACCTCAAACCACTTGTATAGGCAGCATCAGAGACCCATCCTGTATACGAGAAATAGAACCTCCATGGATTCTGGATAGGGCGTCAGCCTTAGAATGTAAAGCCCCGGGGCGGTAAGTCAAGGTAAAGTTATACATAGAAAAGAACTCATGCCAACGGGCGTGCCTGGCAGTGGTACAAGTCAGTGATTGTAAGGCCAACAGGTTTCTGTGGTCCGTATATACTTGAACTGGAATGTCAGTGCCCAAGAGGTGATGCCGCCACACCGTAAATGCTTCTCGAATCGCCAGCAATTCTCGTTCTGTGATAGTATAATTTTGTTCATAAGGTGTTAATTTTCGTGAATGATAGGCGACTGGATGAAGATCGCCTGAATCGGGACAAGGCTGGGAGAGAACCGCTCCTACAGCTAAGTCAGAGGCATCTGCTTCAACATAAAAAGGTTGTTGGACGTTAGGATGTAACAAAACAGGAGCAGAGGTGAAGGCTGATTTCAAAGCCTCAAATGCTCATTGAGCGTTATCGTTCCAAACAAACGGTTTCTTGTTACTGGTTAGTTCAGTGAGTGGTGAAGTGATGTACGAGAAGTGTCTAATGAAACGGCGATAAAAGTTGGAGAATCCTAAGAAAGACTGTAATTCCTTCCTGGTAGATGGTATAGGCCAATCTAAAACTGCTTTGACCTTATTTCTACTCATCTGGACTCCTTCATTAGTAATGTCATATCCAAGGAATTCTACATGGGTAGCATGAAAGACACACTTCTCCAATTTCACAAAAAGGTGGTGATCTCGCAAGCGTTGTAACACTTCCGAAACATGGCGCACATGCAAATCCATAGATGGGGAATAAATGAGTATATCGTCGAGATAAACGATGACAAACCTGTCGATCATATCACGAAGGACGTCATTAATAAAGTTCTGAAAAGTGGCCGGGGCGTTACAGAGTCCAAATGGCATTACCAAATACTCAAACAACCCATATCTGGTCTTAAATGCCGTCTTCCATTCATCGCCACGACGAATCCTCACCGAGTTGTAGGCCCCCCTAAGATCCAATTTAGTAAGGACCACTGAAGAACCCAACTGATCCAGTAAAACAGAAATTAAAGGGATAGGATATTGATTCCGTATAGTACTTGCATTAAGCTCACGATAATCAATACAGGGTCTTAATTCACCCTCCTTCTTAGGCACAAAAAACAAAGGGGAAGCAAATGGAGAATGAGAAGGACGGATAAAACCTAACTCCAGAGCCTTATCCAGATAATCCTTTAGGACAGCATCCTCCTTTTGGGTAAGAGAGTAAATGCGTCCCGATGGTACCTTGGCATCTGGTTTCAGATCAATCGGGCAATCGTATGGCCGATGAGGAGGCAATTTCTCAGCTTTTCCTTTGTCAAAAACATCTATATATTGGGTATATTCAGCAGGCAGAGTGGTGTTAACAACCGCACCAATAGTGGCTGCGAAATCCAGTAAAGCCCGACTGGGAGCTGTAAGTACGGAATCAGCCGAGTTACAATTTGCAAGACATTGCTGGGAATTAAAGTTAATAGCCCCAGTAACCCAATCAATACCTGGATTGTGGAGCTTAAGCCAAGGTAACCCCAAAATCAGTTTAAATTGAGGTGCCGTAATGACATTGAAAGTGATGGTTTCTGAATGCTCGATACCTATGGTTAATTGCAAAGGTATGGTATGCTCCGTAACTAATCCCGAAAGAAGAGTAGAACCATCAACAGCATTCACCACCTCAGGAACTTCCTTAGGCAGAAGAGGTATTCCCCACGTCTGAACATACTGAGCATCAATATAATTTCCGGTGGCCCCAGAATCCAAGACTGCTACGGAACTCCGAGGCACTCCCTGCGGATAACTCAATGTAATGTTGACATAAAAAGGAATAAATAAACAGGAACCCTGCATAGAACAGCTCGGCGTAGGGTTTCCTTCTACTGAGGGGCTTTGGCGTTTCCCGATTTGTGGGGCTTCTTTGGGCAGGCACGAAGCAAATGATTAGCAGAACCGCAGTAGAAGCACAGATTGTTTCGTCTACGGTTTTCTCTTTCTTCCATCGTTAATGGGCCACTGACTGCACCAATTTGCATAGGCTCTTCAGACCCAGTCACGGGGACAGTGAGACCAGCAGGGTTGGATGGAGTTGCCCTCTTTTCCCCTTTTCTCTCAGCCCATCGGGCGTCTATCTGAAGTACTAAATCTAAGAATTCAGGGAATGATGTAGGAACCACCGGGACCGTAGCTATAGTATCCTTCAGCAAATCTGATAACCCCTTGTAGAACACCGCTGCCTTCTTTTCTTCTGGCCAACCGGTTTCAGCAGTCAGCTGATTAAATTTGGCTAGATAGGATAACAGAGGAGCGTCTCCCTGGCGTAGATTTAATAGTTCTGAATCAGTGGCTTGTGTCTTATATCGAGTATCAAAAACCCGAGTCATAGCATTGATTAAAGCATCACAATCAAACAATAGCGGACTGCCCTGTTCCAACAAGGGGTTAGCCCAAACTGCGGCCATACCCCCGAGGTTCGATAAAACAAAAGCTGCTTTAGTAGTTGCATCAGGGAAAGAGGCAGGCCGGCACAAAAAATTTAACCAACATTGATTAATGAAGGTCCGGAAGGTCTTGGGGTCTCCGGAAAACCTTTCAGGAGGGGCAAGCGGGAACTGGGCGGCCATGTAAACAGGCGCAGAGTCTGGCCTAGCTGAGAGCCCCGCCTGACCTGAAGAACCAGCAGATTCCAAGGGCTGGGGCCCGCCGGTTACCTCCCTGATCCCAGCCTGCATTTCATCAATGCGTCGATGGGTATCAGTGTGGGCGGCTGTCATATCGGCACGTAACTCAGCCATTAATTGGACCAGAGCGGCCAACGGGTCACTAGTTGCATCCATAAAGGCGGCTTCTGATTCTGTCAGAATCCTTTAATAGATTGCCTCTTGTTGAACGCGTCGTGAAGTAAAGAATTCTTTCTACCAATGTGATTCTCAGGGGTATGAAAGGACAGACTGAGAAACCAATTGGTCGAAAGATGTTGTGACCTCGCTGGAACCGCGACAGCTGCACGAAAACGAAGAGATCCGGGCAACTCCTGATGACTGCAGAAGAAATACCACGAATTACCAACTATTATAGGAACCTCTAGTGATACCTGACATAATCCAGAACACTAACCTGCAGAAGAACGTAACATTAACCACAGAAGTTCCGTATAATTTGATCCTCAGGAATGATGGGTTCTGTAGACCACAAAAAAGGTATTTAGCATAGCAGATAACAAAAGGTACAGAGAAAAAAATGGCAAAGGAAGGGAAGAGTTCTTACCAGTGTGTCCGGGAAATGATAGACCCCCAGGTGAGTACTTGTCCTTGTCGCCTCTTGTAAACGGAGTCCAGTCTGGTGATAAGTGGCTCCAATGCACCATGCACCTACCCCGACGGCACGTGGACGCCTAAGGTGCCAAGGCAGTCTCTAGTCCAGCACCTAAACCCTGTGCCCGCCGGCACGAGGACGCCTAAGGTGCCAAGGCAGTCTCTAGTCCAGCACTCAAACCTGTGCCCGCCGGCACGAGGACGCCTAAGACCTAAGTTGAGCCAGACAGAGGTTAGTAGATGAGGAGCAGAAAAACAGTATAGAAGAGGAATAGGACAACAGTAGAGTAGAGCCCCAGGAATGATGGAGAAACAGGCAGAAGTATCAGGTAGTGAGCGGTCTTGAACCCACCCAAGACCAGAATCAAGAAAAAACTCACAAAATCACAAAGCAAGGCAATCCAAGAACGATCCGAGGTCGAAATATCCAAGAAAACAACAATACAAGGGCTATCCAGACGCAAAATCCAAGAGAAGCAATCCGAGATCAAGGTACCGGTAAATCCAAGAGAAAAACAAACGCTGCTGTCAAAACACGATCAGAAGCGCTGACTGGAGGGCGAGGAGGAGTTAAATACCGGACTTCCGGCAATACCCCAATCACGTGATTCGCTACGAAAGGAATCACGTGGGACATGATGCGCCCATTGCCGTAATAGCCATGGCAACTTCCAAACAAAGCGTCGGCAAGGTGGTTTCAAACGAGCGCGTCTGCCCAAGTTGGCTCGCGGACAAAACACTGCTCCCCTCCGTATTCTACCGGGTAAGCGTACCTGCTGCTGCCTGCGAGAGGATAGGGTAACGGAAGGGACGCGAATCTGGGACCGTTTTCTAACAGTCAGCCTATTTTGAAGTGCTCTCAATGTTGGCAGATGAGGGAACTCTGGTACAGTGACACAGGGATCTGCCCAGGATGAGACAACATGGTGAATAGAAGGATTCTGAATTAGAGCGCAGGTCCCCGAGCCTACTGTCAGCAACCTAGTTACTAGATCACATTTCCTCCAAAGAAGTGGGGGCTTTGGTGCCTCTGGAGAATTGTGCATTCGCCACCGGGTCTGTAACCCAGAAAGGACCGAAGGGATGAGTCCTGCCAGGGCTGTCATGTGCCCGAAGCTGGCAGCCTTATCTGCCTTTCCATACTGTCCAATCACTCAGTGTCTGAAGGAGTGACTGCCAGTGGTTAACACCCAGTAGAACACATCAGTGTATACCTCTTCATTGCTGTGCACTTGTATTGGTATTTTGTGTTTTTATTTTGGTTTTACATGACAGAAACCTAGCTAAGAAGCAAGGGAAGGCTATACATATTGCTGAGGGAAATGTCTGAGGTAAGGAGGGGTGTTGCAGTATGTGGCGTGGGATGTTCCAGTCATGGGAGGTGAGATGTGATGTGGGAATGCAAGGAGCCTAGGTGACACCCGGGTATTGAGTGAAGCGTTGAGATGTGATGTGGGAATGCAACGAGCCTAGGTGACACCCAGGTATTGAGTGAAGCGTTGAGATGTGATGTGGGAATGCAAGGAGCATAGGTGACACCCGGGTATTGAGTGAAGTGTTGAGATGTGATGGGGGAATGCAAGGAGCCTAGGTGACGCCCAGGTATTGAGTGAAGCGTTGAGATGTGATGTGGGAATGCAAGGAGCCTAGGTGACACCCGGGTATTGAGTGAAGTGTTGAGATGTGATGTGGGAATGCAAGGAGCCTAGGTGACACCCAGGTATTGAGTGAAGCGTTGAGATGTGATGTGGGAATGCAAGGAGCCTAGGTGACACCCAAGTATTGAGTGAAGCATTGAGATGTGATGTGGGAATGCAAGAAGCCTAGGTAACACCAGGTATTGAGTGAAGTGTTGAGATATGATGTGTGAATGGAAGGAGCCTAGGTGACACCAGGTATTGAGTGAAGTGTTGAGATGTGATGTGGGAATGCCAGGAGCCTAGGTGACACCCAGGTATTGACTGAAGTGTTGAGATGTGATGTGGGAATGCAAAGGAGCCTAGGTGACACCAGATATTGAGGGAAGTGTTGAGATGTGATGGGGAAATGCAAGGAGCCTAGGTGACACCAGGTATTGAATGAAGTGTTGAGATGTGATGTGGGAATGCCAGGAGCCTAGGTGACACCCAGGTATTGACTGAAGTGTTGAGATGTGATGTGGGAATGCCAGGAGCCTAGGTGACACCCAGGTATTGACTGAAGTGTTGAGATGTGATGTGGGAATGCAAGGAGCCCAGGTGACACCAGATATTGAGGGAAGTGTTGAGATGTGATGTGGGAATGCAAGGAGCCTAGGTGACACCCAGGTATTGAGGGAAGTGTTGAGATGTGATGTGAGAATGCAAGGAGCCTAGGTGACACCAGGTATTGACTGAAGTGTTGAGATGTGATGTGGGAATGCAAGGAGCCTAGGTGACACCAGATATTGAGGGAAGTGTTGAGATGTGATGTGGGAATGCAAGGAGCCTAGGTGACACCCGGGTATTGAGTGAAGTGTTGAGATGTGATGTGGGAATGCAAGGAGCCTAGGTGACACCCGGGTATTGAGTGAAGTGTTGAGATGTGATGTGGGAATGCAAGGAGCCTAGGTGACTCCATGTATTGAGGGAAGTGTTGAGATGTGATGTGAGAATGCAAGGAGCCTAGGTGACACCAGGTATTGAAGGAAGTGTTGAGATGTGATGTGGGAATGCAAGGAGCCTAGGTGACACCCGGGTATTGAGTGAAGTGTTGAGATGTGATGTGGGAATGCAAGGAGCCTAGGTGACTCCATGTATTGAGTGAAGTGTTGAGATGTGATGTGAAGTGTAAGGTCTTAGGTTCCTTGAGGAACTGCAAGAGCGTTGGCAGAGTCCAGAATACATTGGGATGTGTTTCGGTGGCTTGGGGTGTAGCAAGAGGAGGCCGTGTATTCTTTTCTTTTTGTGTGCCAGACAGTTCCGACTCGAGGCTAGCTAGGGCCGGTCTCCTGGAAGAGTGCAGCCTACCTACACAGCTTTGTAAGTAGGTAGGCCGACCTGCAAGAGGTGGTTGCATTGTAGGCCATGCAGGCAGTCCTAGAGGGTCTACGGGCTGGGAGGGGGCCGTGTGCAGCACCCTTAGGGTCACAGGAATATGGTGGAGTGCAGGTCGGGCAGCCCTGAGTGGGGCCAGGCACGTCGCCGGAACGCCGATCACGTGGGAGATTACCAGGGACCGGTGACTGGTTCTGAACTCCAGTGGAAGGGAGGGTGTACCTTGTAGAGGAGGGTTCTCTGGTGCCAGGCAGTTTGGATCTCGTTGTTGAAGGTTTACCCGGGGGCTTTGGCAACCGAGGCCAGGTGAGATGGGCCTGCAGGCAGCAGCATGCAGAACATGGCCCTTAGCCGTTGCAGTTCTGACAGGATGCTGCTGCATTGCTTCCATGGTACACCGGATAATGGCACGTGCCCACAGGCTCCCTACTTAGATTGGTGGTGGGGAAGGGGGTGTCAAGTGTTTGGCCCAGGGTTACAAAATGTAGTCATGTTGCTGGGCGGGTCAAGAAACCAGGTCAGAGATGACCGGAGTCCTCGTGAAGAACCGGGCATGGTGAACGAGTGGGTGGGCACATGTGGATAGGTGGCCCGAGACCCCTCTGACAGAGTGGAAGCTGCCACTGAGTCGCGAGAGGCCTTGGGAGGCCCTGGGCCCTCATCTTGGCGATGAGGGGCGCCCGGACGCCAGGGGAGATATGTGAGAGTGGCACGGAACGATATTAAGAATTTGTGGGCACCTGAGGTGGTGTTGCTGCAGAAGTACTCTTGCGTAGTATGCACTGTATACAGATGCCTCCAAGCACAGGGGGGGGCCACCAGTAACCAAGCCAAATACACGCGGTTACTACACAGGCCAGGTCCTAGCATCAGCGCTGGCATCCATGGAAGTAAGGGGAGACCATTCCAGGCCCTCTGGAGTAGGGAGTACTTTCTTTTCCAAAAGGCTCCCGTGCTTCGGCGCCTGTATGCAGGCATCTCTGTGGCAGACTCGCCCTCCAAGGGAACAGTGCCAGCATCCAGACTTTGGTTTAGAAGTAGCCCTATGCCCCCCTTCCGCCCGCCGCAATGAGGGGTGCAGCCTGCAAGCTCGCGCCGCCGTGCAGCACAATGCCCGGTGTGATCCCTGACACAGTCAGACTGTTGTCCTAGCGTGCCCTGGCTCAGGAATGTGCAACCCAGAGGATGGCGAGGCTGCACACTTGCACGGGTGCTGCGGGTGGCCTGCTCAGCCGCAAGGGAAGGAAGGGTAGTGGGCTAGACAGCTATGCCAGCAAGTTGAGACGTGGTGAGAAAAGGAAGATCGGCCATTCAGAGCTAAGGCGCACCCGCAGCTGAAGGGGAGCCAAGGAATGTCTTGTGGGCGGAGGAATGGCTCCGAGAACAGCCAGGAGTGCTGGGAGGATGCTGCCTTCTCCGCCTCCCAGAGGGCCTGGCTGTGCCCGCTGATTCCATCTGCTCCACGTCTATATATGCCAAAGCAGGGCTAGAGAAGTGACCCGGGAATCATTATAATAGAGGCCACGCTGCCAACATCGCAGGCATGCAGCAAATCCCACCAGTCATTGTGGCACCCAGCTGCTGCGCAAGGGCCTAGAGGCAAAAGCGGGGGCACATGGGGCTTTTCCTCTTCTGCTGTGTACCTGGGCACATGGTTGTGCGTGTTTCTGGTGGGCACCTCGTGTACATCCTAGTGGCCGTGCCTGGGCATGAAATAGCTGATAGTTGGGGACGAGGCTGGTGCTGGCTAAAACCGAACCTTAGCTGAGTGTTTGCATAATGTTCATACCAGTGGGCACATTTCTAAGATGTGCCAGTGCTGGCAGATAAGCTAAGTGAGGTAGCACCCATGTCTCCCAACTCCCTAGTGAACATCCTGAGCCCCAGCCCGCTTGCCTTCCACACGCCTGCTCTAAAGGGACACCGATAGGTCAGTCAGTCCTTGAGTTATACACTGTCCCCAAGATCCGCAGCCTCCCAGGCGGGGCATGGAGATCATCGGCGTGCCTTGCCTGCCTGCATTGGAGACAGGGAACCGCAGAGAATGAAGGCGTTCACAGCATAGAGTGCTCTTTGTGCTGTGTGTGAGTCTATACAGATATAGATTCACACACACACATGCGCCGCACAGAGTGCACATATGCAGAACACCCAAAAAAGTTATAGTGGGTTTAAAGACTTGTGAAATGTGAAAGCAGGAGAGGCCATTGAGCCAAGTCACACGTTCCGCAACACCACCTGGTGGCCACAACTGGAATGTGCCTCCAGTTCTGAGGCACACCAGCAAGGCATTGTGGGCAGGGGCAGTAGTCCAAATGCAGGCGTTTTTCTCCTGGACATTGCCTTTGTCTTAGAGGGCTAGGCTACTTTATACATAGCTTCATCAAGGCTGCCAGGACAACTACACACCTGCTTTATCAGTAGGTACAGTCACGACAGCCTTTTGGTTGGAAAATTGGGGCATGTGTACAGAACACTAAAAAGGTTATGGTGGGTTTAAATGGGCTTGAATAAAAAACCTTCCAGCTGAAATGTGAAAGTAGGATAGTCCATTTGAGCCAAGTCACATTCTACAACGCCATCTAGTAGCCATCGCTGGAAGTTCAAGGCATTGTGGATATGCTAGTTAGCCCACTAGCTGGCGGTTTGGAATGAGTCAAATGGGCCAGCCTACGGGTCACGCTTAGAAACCTCTGGGTATCAAGCGCTGTATAAATAACCCATCATGTCATATTGTATGGCTGAGTCCCATTCTTTACATAGCCGCCTTCTACTGGTTGGTACGGAGTGTTACGTCTTGCCTTTGGTTTCTCATGGGAAAAATGTTCATCATCAGGGGCTTGCACTACCCCTGCACTATCCCTGCACTACCTGTACAGAGACCTACGATCCCTCATACGTCGACGTCGTCAGATTGATTTTTTTTCCCCGCCATCAGGTAGAGTTTGATAAAAAGTTAGGAGTTAACACAGTTCACCCGAGATCAAGACCAACACTAGCATTCGTTTCACTTTCCATGCGAACACAACGCATTGTCCCTCTGTCTCTTTCGATGCAGTCAATCGGAATCCAAGCTCCACAATGAAAGGGGAAAAGTAGCGCGAGCGGGGAAAACAATTTACCCTTATCAAGCAAGCTTAGAATGACCCCGTTTTCTTCACTTCGGAGAATACTCCATTTAAGTGTTGCCTCTCCCTGGAAAGACACACATTAGATGTGTAATAACTGTCTCCCACCGGATCATAAGGAGGAAAAGTGCTGAGCTTGCCAGCACTTAAGCCCCAAATCCTTAAAGGAGCGTCAAGCAGAACGCTGGGCTGCATATGCTATGCAGACGGCTTAGCTGCGACAGCCCACACGAGGCCCCTCGACCCTGTTTGAGTACCAATTCATTCCCCGCCCCTGCTGGTATCTACATTGTTTTGGCCCCACATGACCTCTAGCCCCCGTAATAGTGTCACCCGGACTCCTATTGTGGGTGGGAATGGCCGCAGCTGCTTGATTAGGCTTTTGGCAGTGAAGCATCAGGTCTCTGCTTGAGCTGGTGCCCTTACACATTTCAGCCTTACCCTGACGGCTTCCTCCTTCTATCATTTGGCTTACCCCGGTTGCTGAACATTTCTTCCCCAGACCCTGTTTCCCTGGTGCTTTGACCTCTAAAACGTTAATTTCCCGTGTCCTCTGACCTCTTGCGTAATTCCCTGTTGCCCAGCACTCTTATCCCTCTAACTCCTAAGCCCCAGTGCCTTACTCCTAACCCCCGGAGTCTTGACCGCTTCCTCCTCTCCGCGCCTCCCGCCCTCTTCCATGCTTCCTTGTTGCCCAGGGGTCTTCAATTCTTCCTACTCCTATCCCCTGGTTCTCTGACCTCTGACTACTGTCCCCAATCTCTTGGCCTCTTACCCCATTCCCTGTTACCTAAGTGACTAGACCCCTAGCGCAGTGTCCAATTTCCCCAGGATTACTGTCCTCATATCCAGTTGCTCCTTCCCTGAGGTTGCCCATGTGTCCCACCCTTGACCCATTCCCGTTACCCCTGGTGACTTGTTCTCTTCCCACTTGCTTGCTTCCCCCTCAGCGGTGTTGCCTTCCTCCCATCATTCCCCGGGACCGTTGTCCTCTTCCATGCTCTCCTTGCCTCCCCATGCCCTTCCCGTCAGATTCACAGGGAATGCTGGTGGGGTCAGACTGCAACATAGTGAAACACTGGTGGCGCCGAGGGGCAAGGGGACGCTAGCAATAACAACTGCTAACATGTTTGTACTTTATTACAGAACACAAAAGGGCAAATGATTTTGAGCGCAGGGGAACAAATCCGTTGGGATGTTTGAGGAAGGATGCCCCCGAATGGAGATGATTTAGGACACGCGCATAGAGGATGTTTTAATCAAGGTCTAGCCCATGGAAGGTGGGCTAGCAACCTGAAATCTGCTTACGAACAGCCAACAGTGGTGTCAGAGAAGATCGGGAAAAAATGTGCTTGGATAGAGTGGCCAGCCAATTCAGGGATCAGCCGCTTCCCCGTTGGGGGTCGTCCCCAAAAAAGGAAAAGGGGACGTTTTGCTTGATTCACAATCTGTCGTACCCAAAAGAGAATTCAGTTAATGATTGGTTGGACAAGGAGGGATGTTTGGTGCACTACGCTTCATTCAACGAGGCAGTGAACTTTGCTAGAAGGGCTGGCAAAGGGGCGCTATTGACAAAAGTGGACGGAGGCAGCATTTAGACTTATCCCAGTGCACACGGAAGCTTCCACTTGTTGGGTCTTCAGCACGGGAATTACATTTCTATTGACAGGTGCATGCCCATGGGATGTGCAATCTCGTGCGCCTATTTTGAGGTGTTTATCTCATGCCTAAAGTGGATATTGTCAGAACTGGTGCCAGTAGGGAGGAGAACTCACTATTTAGGCAATTTCTTATTTGTAGGGGAAGCAGGGTCGGCCGCCTGCGAAAACTTACCAATGGGTTTCATTAAATTATGCAAAGAATTGGGGGGGGCCTCTGGCGGAGGGGAAAATGGAGGGCCCATGCACAAGACTCTTGTTCTTGGGGATAGAGATTGATACCATGGAGGGAGGGTCAAGATTACCCGCAGAAATAGTGGCAGCATTCGCACACAGCATTGACCTGGTGCTAGGAAAAGCAAAAGCGACCCTGAAGGAGTTACAAGTACTGCTAGGTAGACAGAATTCGGCAACTAGAGTGATCCCCACTGGAAGGGTGTTTGTATGTAGATTAGCTGCAGTCATGACAGGCGTGACAGAAGGGAGGCACTTTATCTGTTTGAAGGCAGGCCTAAAAGAGGACTCAGGGATGTGGAGAGATTTCCTAAATAAAACTTCAATGGCGTAAGATTGTGGCAGGCGGCTTGGGTCCCCTGCGATCTGCTAAAACTGTTTACAGACGCCTCTGGTAGGCATGGTTTCGGGGCAATCCTGGGACAGGAATGGTGTAGGGCCAATTGGCCAAACAAATGGGTGACGAAGGGTTGGTGCAAGAACATATGTGTACTGGAACTCTTCCCAGTATTGGTGCCCTATATACTTGGCCAGTCGAGCTGGCGTTCAATCGGCTTATGGAGTGGTCTGACAATCTGGGGGTGGTACAGGCGATCAACAATCAGTCAGCGCAGTGCATGGCAACGATGGGACTGGTCAGATGCCTGGTGGGGCTGGGGCTGAAAATGAACACGGAACTGAGGGCCAGCCATGTGCCAAGGGTACACAACGTGGCAGCTGATGTACTTTCTCATTCTCAGATGGCAAGGTTCAGACAGGCGTGACCTCAGGCAATGGGGGAGATGACGGAATTCGACAACTGACTGTAGGAATTGGTGACGTGGAAATAAGAATGAAAAATTGACAAAAGAAACTGACAGGTGGGACAAGAGGGAGGTACGAAAGGTGCATCCAACTGTTTAGGGATGTCACACTGGATTTGGGGGGGCAAGCATTGGAAAAAAGAGTGAAAGTCTTCATGCTGCGGGCAAAGGACAATGGGAAGACGAATTCTTGGATCAAGAGCCACTTGGCAACAATAGCATTACATGCACAACAAGGGGGAGGTCTCAGGGAATGATGGGAGGAAGGCAACACTACTGGGGGTGGGGGAGAGCAAGCAAACCAGTGGGAAGAGAACAAGTCACCAGGGGTAACTGGAATGGGGCAAGAGCGGGACACATGAGGAACCTCAGGGAAAGCGCAACTAGGTAAGATGACAGTAATCCTGGGAAATGTGACCTCTGCGCTAGGGGTCTAGTCACTTAGGTAAAGGGGAATGGGTTAAGAGGCCAAGGGACCGGGGAAAGGAGTCAGAGGTCAAGGCACCAGAGGATAGGAGTAGGAGTTGGAAGAGTTCAAGACCCCTGGGCAACAAGGAAGCATGGAGAAGGGCGATCAGGATTACGCCGATTCTGCACCCCCCGCCTTGAACCTCCCTCTCATGTCCCTCACCGTTAGACCCAGCCCCAAGATTTACCTTCTGACACCCTCTCCCTCTGTTTGCTCACAACATTCCCAACCCTTGCTCCCAGCAGTTCCTTCCGCTTACCCATACCCTTAATCAGTTCTTCCTTGACCAATTTTTAAAATGCTTCGTTCTTCATGTACGTCCTTGATCTTACTTCGTCTCAGCGCTGCACTTTCAGCATCCGTCGTCCTCCGCTGCAAGTCCTGGCAAAGAGGGTGCCTGCCTGTGTGTGCTGCGTTTATAAACCCCCTATGTGGCTGGGCAAGCCTCTCCTCCCTACCCATTTCCTGTCCTTTTCCCACCTCGGGTCCCTTCACTCGTCCCCTTTTCTGTTCCTGGCGCACCTCTGTCTGCCTCTGATGTTGGGGGCAGGGACCTCCAGGGACCTTCTTCTTCTTCTTAATTATCGGAGGCGTGGGCGGACCCACCCAGGCGCAGTGTGCACCGTGGCTAAGGCAGCGACCACACAGGCCTCGCGTTGCTCAGCGTGTTCCCTGGCAAAGTCTCTGGGTGGATCCACGGCTACGGCGGAGGAACTCGATGTCGAGAACCACTGCCTCTTTTGAGAGCCAAATCGAGGAGCAGACTCGAATTGAGGAAACTTGCGTTTCCTCAGTTTTTTTCCCGCTCTGTAGGGGAGACATCAAGCCATGCTGTGGAGATCACATCTTGCATCCAAAAGGCTGCACAATTAAAAATTAAGCCCAAATCAAAAATTGGCGAGGCATACCCGAAGTAGAGTCAAGAATCCTCGATGCAGGGTGCTAATAATAACATGGACGACAGGCATAACAAGACCACTGTAACACAGTCGACGTCAAAGCCGCAATTAAAGACTGTTACAAGCTGTTCAAAGTAGCGTTCCAAACACACCAGTCCCATAAAAACGCCCGTAAGAGGATACACAAAGATGTTTGACCTCCGAAACACACAAGATAGACAAAACAAACAAACCTACGTCTCCTTCACCTAAAGATTCTACAGCTGAAGGAGATGACTCCCTCTTTCACACAGTGATGAAGATGAAGAAATCGGAGAAAGAGGTAGAACAGGAAGGGCAGGAACCATCTGCAACACTTGAGGAAAAATGGACAAAAGAAAAGTTCCATTCAACTATGAATAGGATTACATCCTTTATGGATTTCGTAGAGACTCCTCCTTTTAAAAGAAAAGAGGACTTTAGTGACAATACAGAACCTATTAAAAGTCAAATGTGCACAGAGAGCATTCTATGCAGCATGAGCATCTGTTAGAGAGGGAGGATTACTTTGAAGGGGAGGCTATGCCAGTTGAGCGAGCCACAAGATATTGAGCCTTAGGTGTTCCCTGTGCCTTCACCAGACGAGGTGCAGCAGTCCTTATAATCCCCATCCACCGATGACCAGACTGTGGCGCAACCAAATGTGGCATAGAGACTAATGAATCAGATGAGGATATTCATTTTTATAGAGAATGTGGCCCAGTCCATCTCTTTGTTACTATCCATCAAAAAGAGGGTCACACCTTCACTGCTCAATCCAGTCCTTACAAAGACTGTAAACCCACGGATAGCCAAAAAAAGTATAAACACACATTCCATGACACCGTCTACATCAAGGGTCATCCAATTCCAGATTCTCTTGTACTCACTACAACACAGAAAAAGGAACGAACACCTTTAGCAACAAACAAATATCCCCCTGACATGGAGAGTAAACAAACATACTCTCTCGGCCGTTGGTTTTCCACATCAGCTGCCTGTCGGGTGCTCATTTCAAATGCCATTGCTTTAATGGAAAAATGCACCCATGCTCATTGGGATAAAATAGATCATCTCATAAAGGAAGTGTGATGAATCTGGACACCTGGTCCTTTCTCCCCAGGGGGTAGACACCTCCTCTGGGGCTATGGAGATAAGCCTGCTGAACAAAACCCTCCCTAGGGAATTGAGCAAGTGGGACCTCGTTGGGAGCGACTCCCCTTTTGGGGACAGGGACTTCTATTCTGGTACAGAGCTCCCGGTCCAGAGTACATTGTCTGTCTACTGTTGTTGCTTCTGTTTTGAATCTACCAAACAGTGACATTTCTTCAGTCTCTTTGACTTCAGGTAATGCTGGATCTTGCCTGAATGCCACAGTCAAAGAGGAAAGAGACAGGATGAGGATGACTTACATAAAACCCAGAGGAACCTTTTATCAGAGAAGAAGAGTCCTACGGAGTGGCAGGCCTTTGACGGAGAGATGTCCTGGAGGGACGGATCCACAGTAGCCCATAGAGAGCGATTGAGACGCTCACAAGATGCCAGAAGATTGGCGTCCTGATCAACAAAGAGGCCTGGGTCAAGGAAGGGACTGGGATGGTAAAGCAACCATCTCGCCTGGTGGTGCGACCACACTGAAGCCGTGGTGTGCCTGTGGCCCGTTAGCCGATGCCGAGACAAGACAGCAACGGACAGCCCAGAAGCTTGAGCTCCGTTTGAGAAGTGTAGTAACTGCCGGGCTCTGCAGCAGAAGGAAGCAAATGCTCTCAAAGAGGTAACGCTATTGAGAGGGGCGAACAGAGGCATTCAAGACTGGGAAAACCACAACGGTTACGGGAGCCTGATAAACCTATTAGAGGGTCAGAGAGCTTCGGAGCTCCCAGAGAGACTTTAACATTCGATGCTGGGAAAGCCACAAGGGTTACGGGGCATAGAAAACCTGAACGGGCAGACCCTGACCGAGATAAAGTAAGCCTGTCAGAGGGCCAGAGGACTTTGGGAAGTCCAAAAGCCACAAAATATAACAAACATATCTGGAGGGAGGGAGTACCTAGAGGATTCCTGTGCTAAAGTATTAAACAGCGACATTGTACAGAACCAAGTCGAAATTGGTGGAATTGTATTAGGAACATCTTTTGTTCCCGGAGAGAGAATTGTAAAGAACTGAGATTTGACATACAGACCCGCTGAGAGGTTGGGAACTGTTTTTTGCATCATTGATGAATGTGTAAAACCTATGGAAAAGAGATGCACGTGATTGGGCCAGGCAGAAGCCAGGTACAGAGGCTATTGCTCCGGCCTCCCTCTTTTAGTAAAAATAATTTCTACGTATTAGGGAAAGTCAGCTGAATAGGATTTGGACACAGGACTGTTTCTGTGGCCTTTTGACGAGCACCCTTATTTTTAGTTGGTTAGGCAGGTGTGAGGATGTGAGGCTGGAGCGGGTCACACGGACAAGGGAGCCCGCTATGCCGCGGGCGGGCGCGACGCTGGGGGCGGACGCCGAGAAGGTCTCCCTGTTGACGGGAGAGCCTTGTCGGCGTCCCGCGGCAGTGCCGGCATTACAGCCGCGGCGCCGCGGGTGCTCACAGCCGCAGCGCCGCGTGTGCCCGCGAGGACCGGGTTCACTGGCGCTGCGGCTGGGAGACCCGCGAACGGAGTGCACTTCGGCGGCCTCCGGCGGCGAGCGGCGGCGAGGCTCGGGAACTAGAGGGCCCGACCCGTGCCGACCGCTCGACGTCGGAGGTGCGCCGGACAGATGGGTAGGAACCCATAAGGGGGAACCAACCAGAACCCCCTCCTTACCTGATGCAGGGCAGACGCCAACCGGCAGCATGGGGCCTCAGTCAGTGCGGGCCTCCGGGAGGCAGTCCTCGAGGGAGACACCATATTGGGTGGGCGGGGCCAATGAAGGGGGAGTGGCTGACAACAGGGAGGGGAAGCCAGAACCAGGCAGCCAGACTAAAGGAGGAGGTGGGGAGGAGGCAACGCTTTTTATAGAGGGTGGGTGTCTAGAGTCCCCACCAATCGAACAGGGGGGGAGGGAAGTTAGTCCCGATTGGTCCTTTTACCCTTCAAACACCAGGTATAAAAGGGACTGGCCTAATGGCGTTTTTGTTGCTTTTTGCAGGGAGAAGGAGAGGAGAGTGAGAGCAACTGGTGGGCCTATCCGGGTCCGTGAGAGTAGGAGAAACTTAAAGAGAAGAGGAATTCCTGGTGCCTTTCCCTCACAGTGAAGTAACTGTGGGGTCAACCTGGAGTCCAACTACCGTGGTTAAGACACTGTGCAATAAAGGTCTACAAAGCTCCACTTTGGCTACTGTCCTGATTTCCACAAGTGGCGTAGTCAGCAGGATCAAGAGAACGCGATGGAGAAAATAATACAGACACTATCAGAAGGGCAACAACAGTTACAACAGCTCTTCCAACTGCAGGCCCAGCAGGCGGCCGCTGATCGCCAAGCCTTTCAGCAGGCAATACAATTGCAAGGTACCCTGCAGTCCACTTCTCAGGACAAACACCAAGAGACGATAAAACACCTGACGGATGCTGTCACCGGCACCCGAAACCTGCCCATGGTCCCTTCCGCAGTGTTGCAAAAATTCAAGGAAGGCGAAGACCCGGCTTTCTTTTTCACCACCTTCGAAAGAATCGCCCGAAACGCTCAGTGGCCGGTGGACCGCTGGGGCCAGTATGTTGCCCCCCTGTTGTCCGGCATCATGCAAGGAGCCTACCAGGCCGTTAACCCAAACGGAACCACGCCGTACGCTGAAATCAAAAAGGCAGTATTGGACCGGTTAGGACTTGATGAAGAGGCCTACAGAATGAGGCTGCGCGACACTAAACTCAAGCCGGGGGAGAACCCCCGACAACTCTTCTACCGGGTTAAAGATCTCACTGAGAAATGGTTACAAGTACCGGGAACAGGCCTCCAAGATGTCTTAGATAAAGTCACCCTCGAGCAGTTCATTGAGGCCCTACCCCCTCCGATGCAAAGATGGGTCCGACAACATCACAGGCCCACCTTATCTGAGGCAGTGGACATAGCGTCGGCCTACCAAAAGGCAGGGGGAGCGGGTTAACCCCTTGGAGGCGGATCTCCCATTCGCAATCCGATGACACCGTTGGAACCCCTCCCAACCAAGAGCCTGCGAGGAGGGCTTCCCAAATGGAGAGCAACGGAAGGACGCCCTTCGGGATCCGAGGAGAAAAGGAGCGGACCCGACCCACGATCTATCCAGTTGTCCACGGGATATCGACAACCGCAATGTTATGACTGTGGCGAGTGGGGCCATATAGCCCGGTTTTGTCCCCGGAAGAGAGGCACCGAGCCGATGGAGATCGGATTCATGAGGACCGAGCAACGACCAAGGTGCCAAGGTCTCTACGAGATGGACGTCCGGGTAGACGGGAACCAAGCCAGGGCCCTACTCGACAGTGGAAGTCGACAGACGGCGGTACTACCAACTGTAAGTGATTCTCCTTACCTCGCCAATGTTAGTATCCCCATTCGATGTATACATGGGGATGTGAGGACCTACCCCATGAAATCCATAACAGTAGAAGTGGGTCCTAATATTACAGAGATGAAAGCTGCCGTCCTCCCCTCCTTACCCGCCCCAGTGGTGATTGGGACCGATCTACCCCACTTCCACCAGACTATCAAAGCCCTAGAGCAGGGATGGTGGGAAGAAGCACCCTTTGCCAGGGAGCCCATCCCCCCGAACACCCAGGGACGAGAGAGACCCACTATGAAAAGAAGGGAAGCTCGCCTTGCTCAGTGCGCATCTATGTATGCCACCCAACGGATAGCCTGGAACCCAGAGGACCATGAGGATTCCATCCGGGGAGAAACCCTGACGGACCCTACCCTAACGTTGGCCCGGGAAAGAGCCATCACTAATGGGGACCCAGACCTGACCAAGGGAGCCGGTTTTACATCTAGACAGGGCCTACTCTATCGGGTGTTCCAGGAAGAGGGAGGTGCACGGAGGGAACAACTACTCCTGCCCAAAACACACAGGGGCATTGTCCTCCAGTTGGCACATAATCACCCTTGCGGCGGCCACATGGCCTCCCTAAAGACACAGCAAAACATTCTAAAACGCTTCTACTGGCCGGGGGTCTATGGGGAGGTGGCGAAATTCTGTAAGGAATGCGAAATCTGCCAGTTGACGAGTGGGGAAAAGCCAGCCAAAGCACCGCTGCAGCGGATGCCATTGATCACCATACCCTTTCAACGAATAGGCATAGATCTGGTAGGCCCGCTAGAGCCTGTCAGTCGTGGATATCGATACCTGCTGGTCATTGTGGACTATGCCACCCGGTACCCTGAGGCCTTCCCCCTAAAGGGGACGTCGGCTAACCAGATATGTGACCAGCTCATCCCCTACTTCGCACGTGTGGGCCTACCCACCGAAATCCTCACCGATCAGGGTACAATCTTCATGTCAGCTGTCATGCGACAAATCTGTGAAAGACTACAGATCAGAAGGCTGCGTACCTCAGTCTACCACCCCCAAACGGATGGGCTAGTGGAGAGGTACAACCAAACAATAAAGAAAATGATGAAGAGGGTAACAGGCCCGGAGGGAAAGGACTGGGATAGAGTCATACCCCTGATCCTAATGGTATTAAGGGACACACCCCAGTCCTCAACAGGATTCTCCCCATTCGAGCTGCTGTTTGGAAGACAGCCTAGAACAATCCTAGATCTGGTTAAAGAGGATTGGGAAAACACTAAGGAAACATCTCTCACCGAGTACGCTGAAGACCTTAAAAACCATCTGTCTACTTTAAGGGGACTAGCGGAATCCCATCTGAGTATAGCCCAAGACCGACAGGAGAAGACATACAACAAGGGCTGTCGCCTAAGAAAGCTAGAACCAGGGGATAAGGTACTGGTGTTACTACCCACCAGTACGAACAAAATGTTGGCTCGGTGGAGAGGTCCCTATGTGGTGAAGGACGTGGTGGGACCAGTGAATTACCGGATACACCAACCTGACCGAAGCCCATCATATAAGGTTTACCATATAAACCTACTAAAGAAATGGACCGAGCCTGCACCGGTCAATATTCTGGCCACCCAAGATGCGGGGTTGTTACACGCAACCGGCCAATTGAACGAGGTGCAATGGGGTGAAACACTCACTGAACACATGAAGAACGAGATACGGGAGACACTCAAACCATACCGCAACACCTTCTCCCATTTACCTGGAAGGACCAACCTAATGGAGCATCATATCGATACCCTAAACGGACAGACGGTCCGGCTGAGACCCTACAGGATCCCGGAGGCCCGAAGGTTGATCATTCAGAAAGAAATCGAAGAGATGATTAGGTTGGACATCATTGAACCCTCAACCAGTGCGTGGTGTTCTCCAATCGTACTCGTACCCAAGCCAGACGGGGCTGTACGATTTTGTATGGACTTTAGGCAACTCAACCTGATATCCCAATACGAAGCCTATCCCATGGCCAGGATGGATGAACTGCTGGAAAGGCTGGGTGCTGCCCGTTACCTCAGTACCTTGGACCTCACCAAGGGATACTGGCAGATCCCACTACGGGAATCTGACAAAGAAAAAAACGCATTTGCTACACCCCAGGGACTCTTTCAGTATAAAGTGCTACCATTCGGATTACATGGGGCTCCAGCCACCTTTCAGAGGCTGATGGACGTCCTCTTACAGCCCCACGACCGATACGCTGCGGCCTACCTGGACGACATTGTGATATACAGCGCATCATGGAATGACCATTTAACCCACCTACGCAAGGTGGTCGGCACCCTGGCCCTGGCCGGACTCCACATCAACCCAGTGAAATCGGTACTAGGGACCCAGGAAACCAAGTACCTCGGACATATAGTCGGTGGTGGCGTGATTCGACCACAGGTGTCCAAAATCGAGGCTATTCAGGGGATCCCGGTACCAACTAACAGAAAACAAATTAGGGCCTTCTTGGGGTTTATAGGGTACTATAGACGCTTCATTCCCGGTTTTTCTTCCCTGGCCGCGCCACTGACCGAGGCGTTGAAAAACGGGGGTTCCCCAGACCTGTCAACCAATCACGCAGCCATACTGGCCGTTGAGGGGCTGAAGCACTGTATATCATCCCACCCGGTGTTGGTATGCCCGGACTTCCGGAAGAATTTTTTTCTACAGACGGATGCCTCTGGCATGGGGTTGGGGGCGGTCCTGACGCAGGAGGTAGACGGGTTCCTGCGACCGATCTGTTTTGTCAGTCGGAAGCTCCTTCCGCATGAGTTGGCGTTTTCCACTATCGAAAAGGAATGTCTAGCCATTAAATGGGCGGTGGATTCATTGCAATACTACCTACTGGGGAGGAAGTTCACGTTATATACCGACCATGCTCCGCTACAGTGGTTGGCGAGACACAAGGACACCAACCCACGAGTTCTACGATGGTTCCTGTCCCTCCAGCCCTTCGACTTCGTTACCTTGCATAGACCTGCCAGCTTTCAGCTGGTAGCGGATTACTTATCCAGAAGTCCGATCCGGCCCGACCGGCCTGGATCCGTGGTGGGGGTATGTGAGGATGTGAGGCTGGAGCGGGTCACACGGACAAGGGAGCCCGCTATGCCGCGGGCGGGCGCGACGCTGGGGGCGGACGCCGAGAAGGTCTCCCTGTTGACGGGAGAGCCTTGTCGGCGTCCCGCGGCAGTGCCGGCATTACAGCCGCGGCGCCGCGGGTGCTCACAGCCGCAGCGCTGCGTGTGCCCGCGAGGACCGGGTTCACTGGCGCTGCGGCTGGGAGACCCGCGAACGGAGTGCACTTCGGCGGCCTCCGGCGGCGAGCGGCGGCGAGGCTCGGGAACTAGAGGGCCCGACCCGTGCCGACCGCTCGACGTCGGAGGTGCGCCGGACAGATGGGTAGGAACCCATAAGGGGGAACCAACCAGAACCCCCTCCTTACCTGATGCAGGGCAGACGCCAACCGGCAGCATGGGGCCTCAGTCAGTGCGGGCCTCCGGGAGGCAGTCCTCGAGGGAGACACCATATTGGGTGGGCGGGGCCAATGAAGGGGGAGTGGCTGACAACAGGGAGGGGAAGCCAGAACCAGGCAGCCAGACTAAAGGAGGAGGTGGGGAGGAGGCAACGCTTTTTATAGAGGGTGGGTGTCTAGAGTCCCCACCAATCGAACAGGGGGGGAGGGAAGTTAGTCCCGATTGGTCCTTTTACCCTTCAAACACCAGGTATAAAAGGGACTGGCCTAATGGCGTTTTTGTTGCTTTTTGCAGGGAGAAGGAGAGGAGAGTGAGAGCAACTGGTGGGCCTATCCGGGTCCGTGAGAGTAGGAGAAACTTAAAGAGAAGAGGAATTCCTGGTGCCTTTCCCTCACAGTGAAGTAACTGTGGGGTCAACCTGGAGTCCAACTACCGTGGTTAAGACACTGTGCAATAAAGGTCTACAAAGCTCCACTTTGGCTACTGTCCTGATTTCCACAGCAGGGAACCTCCGTTCTAGCAGCAGGGCTAGACATGCGTTTTCTTTTTATTTAAATAAAACATTCAGTCAACATGGCACACTGTAGTCCGAGTCCTTCTGCTGGTTCGCCACAGAAGTCACAGATTCATTAAGATCGGCCATAAGTAAGGTGGTAATTGAGGGAAAGCAATCCGCAAGCGCAGTAATAAAAACACAATACATTCTGCTGAAACTGAATTGGGCAGCGGTTTTATCTGGCAAAGATCAGACAAATCATCTGTTACTGCAACCCACAACTGTAGAACCTAGAAAGGTTTAATGTAGATCAACATGGTCACTTAGTGGATGCCCTGTCTGGGCACCCCATTGCCTCCCCGACATCTATGGGCCCCAGAATCTGCTGAACTCCGCACCCGCCGGCATCCAACATCTTCAAAATGTCGGGCGCGATGCGGCGTGGAAACGAGGCTGAGACGCCTCCACTTTGCTAGGCAACGTGTGTTTGTATATCTATTTGAATACAAACATCCGCCGGCAGGCGGAAGAGCCGGCGGCCATCTGAAGGCCTCATAAGGCCTTTCGAATCCGTTTGACCTGTTTGCGCATGGTTGCGCTTTCCTATTCCACAAACAACGCATTGGCTCCAATCCTTACGCCTCGTTGCGTCCCGCTTCAAATAACTAGGGGTCAAGACTATCCTGTGACACTTCGCCATGATCCACAATCAATCCGGATACTGCTGTAAGTAAATGCATGTCTTGCACAGAATTGTATGTCTTGCACTACAAATCCTTTGCCCTCCCTATCTATCCAGCCAGTATACCAAAGTTGCAGCCTACTGCCTCAATTGAATTAATGGAGCTGAATGAGCCTGTTGCTGCCCACAGCCTCCTGTGAAACTTAAAATCATCCTGCACTAGCCTGCTGTTGCCATTATACCTCAGCATCCTCAGCATTCAAGCAGTATCTTTATGCACCTTAAGGCACATGTAACCATGCAACCACTTGGACCCACCTCCGCCATCTACATAGTCCACTTGCGCCCTTCCATTTGATTTTGGCATCTAACCCATATGTGCCCCATACTTGATTTCTTCTTTTAGCCCATTTGTGCACTATACTTGATTTTTGCATTTAGCCTACTCTGCCTGTGTTTGATTCTTGCATGTAGCCTATTTGTGCCTTACACTTGATTTTTGTATTTAGCCTACTCTGCCTATGTTTGATTCTTGCATTTAGCCTCTTTGTGCCTTACACTTGATTTTTGCATTTAGCCTACTCTGCCTATGTTTGATTTTTGCATTTAGCCTATTTGTGCCTTACACTTGATTTTTGCATTTAGCCTACTCTGCCTATGTTTGATTTTTGCATTTAGCCTATTTGTTCCTTACACTTGATTTTTGCATTTAGCCTATTTGTGCCTCACACTTGATTTTTGCATTTAGCCTACTCTGCCTATGTTTGATTTTTGCATTTAGCCTATTTGTGCCTTACACTTGATTTTTGCATTTAGCCTACTCTGCCTATGTTTGATTTTTGCATTTAGCCTATTTGTGCCTCACACTTGATTTTTGCATTTAGCCTACTCTGCCTATGTTCGATTATTGCATTTAGCCTATTTGTGCCTTACACTTGATTTTTGCATTTAGCCTACTCTGCCTATGTTCGATTTTTGCATTTAGCCTATTTGTGCCTTACACTTGATTGTTGCATTTAGCCTATTTGTGCCTTACACTTGCTCCACCCTAAATCTAGGTCCTGCCCCTCTGCATTCTAGCCTATTGTGTCATATTGATTCCTGATATTGCCCATAGCACCTTAGCCTTACTGTGTCACTTGAACCCAGGTGCTGCCCCACTGCATCTCAGCCCAATTATGTTATGTACACTGCCTAATGTGTCTTATTGTGCCCAGCTATTGCCCACTGCATTTTAACCCAATTGTGTTATGCATTCTACCCAAGGTGTCCAATTGTTTCCAGGTGCTGCGCCATTGTATTTTAGCCCAATTGTGTTATTTCAAACTTAGGTGCTACCCCATTGCATTCTAGCTCATTTGTGTCATCCGAATGTTGATGCTGCCCCATCGCATTTTAGCCCAATTTGTGTTATCTTGTGGGCTACAATGATATTACTCTCTCATACTAGCACAGCACTGCCAACGTGTGGTTGGCACCTCTATGTCGGCCTGCCGCTTTGCTGTTGCCTGTGCATGAGGCACACGCCATTAGGGTTTCAAGTTTGAATCTATACTCCACTACTTATTTGACTGAGGCTAGTACCTCTCCCTGCCCTGCGCTACGTCCTTGCCTCGCTACTGCCCAGCCCGAGAGCCCTATCCTGCATCGGCCTAGGCCTGAGCACCTTTCCTAAGCGTTAGACTAACCATCCTTATATCTGATCACAGCTGCTGTAACCACTTAGCATGTTTCCCTGGTTCATCAGCCTGTTCGCCTGCCTCCTGCTCATTATAAATAACATAGTACTGCTTAGCATGCCACCTCACTCACCTATCACTATGTACTCAACCATACCTAACATTAAATCACCTAGTAGTTCACCTCTAGATATAAATGACTTGCATCCAGAGCCACTTACCAGCCTCCCCTGCCATACTATAGACAGGAATTTAAGACTCAGAGCTAGATTAGCTAAAATCTATGAGCTACTCGCCCGTTCTATGCCTACGGCACAGAAACTAAGCTCCACGACTATCAGCCTAAATACCCTAAAACCCAAATAATCTCAGAACTCCTACCCCAAACCTCCACACAGTCCCCCTAATCGGAGCCATCCTGAAACAATACAGGACCACCTTCACACTACATCTACCACAACCACTGTGAGCCCCCAAATCAAGGGAGCCTTGATCAACGCCAGATCATTAGTAGCTCATGCAACAGAAATTGCAGACCTGATCCTCAAAGAAGACCTTGACCTCCTTGCCATCACAGAGACATGGCTACATCCGGCAGCAGGCCCCATGCTTATGCTTGCAGTCCCAGATAATTATTCCATCCTGAGACAAGACGGACCCAACTCCAGAGGAGGGGGTGTTGCTATTATCCACAAATGTAGTCTTACCATGAAATTAGCAACCACTATCAACGTCCTCTCCTGCGAACTACTCTCAGTTAAAGTCCCCCTTACTAATGCCCAATCTCTCAACATCCACGTGATCTACCGCCCTCCAGGCTCAATAGGCACATTTGATGAGGACATTAACACCATATTATCCAGCAACCTTAAAAGTTCCACTCAAGTACTCACCCTTGGAGACTTCAGTATGGGCTTCAATGACCCGGAAGACCAATTTGCCAACACTACGCGTAATACCATTTCTGAATTAGGATTTACCCAAAGAAGCATGGAACCCACACACGCCAAAGGTAGAATACTCGATTGGGTGGCTGACTACAATTGGCTAGCCAACATTACCGATATTTCACCACTAGCCTGGACTGACCACCATCTGGTATCGTTCACGCTTTCTACTATCCGACCCCCACCCCTGCCAGCCAGCAGGGCTCCACCTACACTCACGAGAAACAAAAAGAGCATCACTGTGGAGAGACCTATCCCAAACGTACTTCCCACACTCAACACACTCCCTGACAACTTGGATCCTGAAACTCTGGTTGAAGAATACAATAAAATTATGTCCACTTCGCTGCACCTAATCGCCCCCCTCAAACTCAGACCAAGTAAGCCTAAAATGCACCTGAACAAATGGTATACACCAATCCTTAAAAATGTAAGGCAGCAAAAAAGAAACTGCGAGGCCACTTGGAAAAAATTCCCGTCAGCAGCTAATAAACTCAAACTTACTAAACTAGCTGCCCTTTACAAAAAAGAAATTTGCCTAGCAAAACGAACTTCATTCGACTCCCGTATCTCCCAAGCCAAATCAAATATGAAGGAATTATTCTCCATCCTTAAAGAAGTAGAAACCCCTATAGCACAACTAGACACTTGTACTAAAGATAAAAATTGGTGCTCAGAAATCCAAAATGCCTTAGCCAACAAGATCGCCACCCTACAAAATAAAATCTCCTGTAAAAAAGCATCCTTGAATGACTCCCACCCGTCCAAACCACCTGAGAAGCCTACTTTAAGGGAAATCACCCGCTTCAATTTCTCTAAAGTCACCACACTTGAAGTAGAAAAAATCATCTTGTCACTGAAACCTTCCAACTGTCAGGGAGACTTGTGCCCTGTAAAGACGCTGCCCGTGATCTCTCCCCTTTCATCACAAAGTTAATCAACGCCTCCTTTTCCACCGGTTCTATCCCTACTAATTTAAAACAATCCTGGGTACTACCACTACTAAAATAAAACACACTTGACCCAGCCACGCCGACAAACTATAGACCCAAAAGGACCGTACCATTCCTTCTAAAAATCTTGGATAAGGTTGCCTACGTACAAATACAGAAGTACTTGGAAGAACATCACCTATTAGGAGCTAGACAATCGGGCTTCCGTCCTCAACATGGGACTGAGACGGCTCTTATTGACCTTAAAACACAGATCGATAAGCTCAGAGACAATGGCCAAGCCGCCTTACTCCTCCTCCTTGACCTTTCTGCAGAATTCAAGCTGGTCGACCACTCTGTCCTATGCACACACCTCCACTCATCAGCTCACTTCTCTGTCGAGGCTATTACATGGATTATATCATTCCTCAACGGCAGAACCATGAGGGTCTTTTCACCTACAGCTGCAGCAGACCCTATACCTATCACTTGTGGTGTGCCACAAGGCTCCTGTGTCTCCCCCACACTGTACAATATATTTACCAAGCCCCTTTTCGATGATCTGGATCATCTCGGTATCACCTTCACTAACTACGCAGATGATACCCAGATTCTCCTTCCGCTTTCTGGAGATTATGGGAAGGATTTGGCCTTGATGAATAGAGTGTACATCATCCAGGCATGGATGGCCACACATGGACTATGCCTGAATGATGATAAAACTGAACTCCTCATCCTGGGTACTACTGCTAGTTTAAAGAAACTAGGCCCTGCCTATTCATCTTTTACGATCGATGGCAATAGCATCTAGGTGGGACAAGAGGTTAAAACGCTAGGTTTTTATTTAGATTCCAACTTCTCTTTCAACAGACAGGTGAACTCCCTAGCCTCTTCCACAGCTTATACGTGTAAACTGATCCATGCAGCCAAACCCTTTCTGTCCGACACTAGCTGCTTGACCCTTGCTAGAGCCCTCATATTGTCCCTCCTGGACTATTGCAACGCTCTCTATCTTGGGTCCTCCAAAACACCACTTGCAAACTACAAACTCTTCAGAATAACGCTCTTAGAGCGGCATTGGGCATCTCTAGAAGAGATCATATCACAGTACACAGCCAACAGAATAATTGGCTCTCTATTAAAGATAAAATTCTACTAAAAACTGTGTCACTGACTGCCAAGTCCCTCAAAAACGCTGCTCCAATTTACTTGATCGACAGATTTCATAGACAGACTTCCCTGAGACCCACAAGAACATCCTACAAAGACTGCCTTTCTGTCCCCAACTTTAAACACTCCACCATAGGGGGCAATAGCTTCCCATTGAAGGCGGCTAAACTGTGGAACTCCCTACCGCCAACTCTCAGAATGGACTTACCTTTTCAAAACTTCCGATCTAAGATTGTCTCATGGCTGAAGACGGAAACCTTCAAACACATCTAGTCATTCAGTCTTTCTTATTCCTGCCAACTGTATCCCTGCCAACTGCACATACTGTACCAACAGTTGTTTGGTTTACCTGTATATATGTATATAATCCTGTTATTATTATTACTGTGTGTATGTACATGTATATATCGCTGTTGTTGTAACTAAGCTTCGCAAATTCATGTAACTGCTGCGCCCTGTTACCCTAGGGTATTCTGGCGCATTACAAATAATAAAACAAACAAACATAAGCAAAGTGTAAAGCTGCTCATTCAGGAACCAGGTTTGTGCATCACGCTTCACTCTGTTGCTCCACATCAAGCCCTTCTAGGCCCTACAGCTGGTTCACCCGCACCTGCTGGTCCCTGAATGGGACACATAATATACTAAATAATAATATAATTTAGTATGTTGCAGTAAAAGATGAATGACCTGATCTTTGCCAAGGAAACCCCGCCTAATGCACGACTTGCACGTCTTTAAATGCATGTAATGGATGCATAAGCATCCCATCTTTAGGCGGTCCGGAAAGTCCACGTCACGTTCCCCTACCTATCACAGCACTCACATGTTCCAATCTCTTACTGAAGGTGTCTACTCTCTTTCTTGCAGCTGATGCATGCAGTGCCCTCTGTGATCTGGCCCACGGACGCTGCGACGAGGACGACAAGTGCAGGTAGGGCAGCATTCGCTTCATTCCTCATGGGTACGCTCTTTCCATACAACAGTGATGATCTAGAGGGTCATGACGTGCAATAAGTTGCCTGGAGGGTCTAGGTGGGTATCCCAAAACTCACTCTCCAGACCCGCAGCTTACCTGCTGCAGGTTTAATGATTCTTTTTGTCGTGTCTCCTCTTCATGACTATATACAAAAAAGATGTTCCTTGAAGCTAATCAAGGAAATATCAGTGCACTCTTATGGGACAAAAAACCTTAGTGTTAATTAGTATTCTCTATAATCTTTCATAAATAAACAAGAAAAACGATTCAAACAGTATTGGTGAAAAAGTATTTCTTTCGATACAAATGTATATTCAACACCATATTGGTAAAAGTAGTACAGCATCCTGACTTCAATTTTGAGTTTAGGAGTTATTCCCATAGGTTCAGACCCTTCTTCATTTTCCTCTTTTCCAATAGTTAACAATATTTGACATTCAGCAGTGGCAATCGTTATGTCTTGTGTTGTACAGACAACCAAGTTTTGAGAAGGTTAGTACACCTCTTTCAGACGCATAATGAGAGAATATGTTGTATTAGAAGTATGATTTAGAGGAAGTCCCACTTTAATATATAATTCTAATTTAAATGACAGGAAATTAACGAGTTCCATCCACCGGAAGAAGGGAGAGTTTCCCAAAACGCATGGTGGGTTCAGTAATACCTATTTCCTTGATTATTTTCAAGGAACATCATTTTTGTATTAGTTGCTTATATCCCCCTTGCCAGGGATATCTTCACCACTAACTCCTGAAACAATCCACTCATTACTTTGTGTTCATGAATTTGAAGAATTGCAGTGCTTCCCTTCCCCCAAAGTGTGCTCTTGAATCCCTTCATGACTACACCCACATGTGTATTTCATTTTTAAAATATTTAATAGTACCCAGACGTGGACCCCTTGGTCACTGTGCTCAGAGAGGCACAGCTCCACCTCACTGATGAGGCCCAACAAGGATAAAACACGTGTTTGGGGTTGCTGTTGTTACTCTTGTTCAAAGGAGGTTTGCCTGGCTTTTCAGGGCTGGAGTGGCCTTGTGGGCGGGACAAAGATTGATATGCAAATGGTTATTCCTCCTTTGTGAAATGTACAGTGAGCTAAAAAGCAATGGCTGCAGACTCTCAAAGTGGGAAAAAAACACAGAAGAGGTTCTTTTTTTCCAGTATTATTAAAAAAAACTGTGTGCAACTCTAATCCTGTGACACAAACACATTGTAGTTAAAACAGATATCAATAGTTATCAAATTTAAATAATCGAAAATCCTTATAAAGAAAAAGAAATTCAGATACAATCAAATTACACAAACCATGCAAAAAATTTGATTCTCCTATGCAGTTTTATAAAATGATAACTCAAAATGATGTTCTTTCCCTCCAGGTATTCATGCCATTCAGAATCTGGGTCCCATTAATTGGTGCCTATTGCATTCGCCAGTAAAGCAGTATTTCTCCAGTTAATGAAGGCATCACAATAAAACAAGTGCTTTATAGTTTCCACTTCAGAATTCCCACAAAGTCTGCAAGTCTGCGCACTTCTGAGTACACACCCTGCCATGCTCCTAGGACCTCCACAATGTGTACCAGGCTGAATTTGAGTCGTATGTAGGATATAGCACAATTAAACCCTGTTTATTAAGATATAGCAGTTATTAGGATATAGCACAGCTAAACCCCGGTTTAGCTGTATTTAAGTAAGAAGTACTATAGTCACTAACAGTAGACGTGCTGAACAGATTTACCAGAGATTGTTCAAGGGCAACATCATATATCTGCATTTTAAGATTATGTGTGAGATTTTGATAAGGGTAATCAAAGACAGAGATGCCAAATCGCACAAACCAGCACAAATATGATTTTTGCCAAGTTAACCGCTCAACAAATGTAAGGCCCAGATATAAGTAGCAACCGGTTCGACCATTTGGTTGTCAGTGTTAAAATTGCACCTCTTACCAGGCCTCCTTGTAGCAGGACAGAATATCATCATGGCTTTGGTTTTGTTGATGTTAATAGAAAGTACATTCAGCTTCATATAATTAGAACGATTGTTCAGAAGGTGCTGAAGGCCCCGTGGTGTGGCATCAAGCATGACTTGATCGGCCGCATATGCCAGCCATGATATGCGCTGGTTGCCTAATCTAAGGGGAGCACAGAGAAGGGCGTCTGGTAAATCTGCTAGATGAAGAGTAAACAGAAGGGGAGCAAGCATGCAACCTTGCTTTAAACCGACTCTGGCTGAGTAGGTGCGAGTAGTTCCAGAGTTGGAGATTCTAATTCATACTTTAGTAGCTGAATACAAGGCTGTTATCATTCTAAGCAACCCCAGTGGGATTGCCCAATTATACAGCTTTTGCCATAGTCTCTCTCTCTACACACAGTACCAAATGCTGCACTGAGGTTGGTAAAGCAGGCATACGTTGCCCAATTGTGGTGCTCCATAGTGTTGACTATAGAGTCATTATGTTGGTCAGGGCGCCTGCACCCTTCATAAAACCTGTCAGGTCTCAGGTTAGCTTCTTCCACCTAAGCTGTCAGTTCTGGCAGTAATACTGGCGCATCGAGCATTGTAAGCATTCTATAATTGCTTGGCTCAGTCCTAGAGCCCTTTTTATAGACTGGAACGATGAGTCTTTCCCCCCACTCAGGGGGACTAAATCGGTCAAACTGATACAACTGTAAAGGTTGGACAGAAGTTGACTCCACCACTCCAGTGTTAGCCTTTATTGTAATTGTAATTGCTTATTTAGAGTGCACTTAATACCAAGGGGTTTCTAAGCGCGGACCCGGGGATCGAAACTCTGATGCCCCACCTTGTCTTGCTTCCAAGGCGATCGCGTTACCCCTGCCCCTGAGCTATCCCCCCTGCCCAAATCAGTAGAGGTGCCATCAAGTCCCAGAGCACGAGAACTCTTAAAGTATCTTAATATATTAGTTGAAGCATTCAGCGGTAATGTATAGACCCAAGGAGCCAAACAGAGGTCAATAGAAAATGAGGCAGCCGGTATTCTGACCAGAATTCAGTTAACCCAGCCCCCTCCCTGCACCCTGAAATTTCAAGAGCCACATTACAATTCATCTAAAAATCCGAGGACTGAGACCAAGCTATCTGCCAAATGTGCTACTGTTTTGCAGTGGCGAATGGATTAGCTAAATCCTGCCATGTTTCCTTCTTCTTCTGATACCAAAGGTGTGTCAGCCAAGACATGTACACGCGTTTACGCTTCCCAACCTAAGCAACCGATATGGTGGCCTCAGAAGTAGTAGCTAGCAGAAGTCAAATATCTCCTTAGTATCCACTTTTCTATATTTATCTTTTTGCCATATTTATGTTTGAGTACCAAGGGAGACATCCTAAAGATTGTTCTTCCGCCAATACCTGCATCTTCAAATTGGCCAATAAGCTAGGAAACTATTCTAAGCACTAGGCTAAATCCGTGCCTCCTACTTCATCAGGCACAATTGCTGGTAGATCTATAAAGATATAAGTCAAATGCTGCATGGCCAAATGTATATAGGCATGGTCCATAGCACTCTATTCTGCCCTTCATTTACTAAATACCTTAGATTAAATCCCCATATATGGGGCTAATTCCAGATCAAGGTCAATCCACTGGGGAAAGTGGTCACGTTCCTCTCTTGGTATAACAATGAGATCAAGATTGCCTTTGAACATATTGGAGGAGCAGAATGCATAATTGATGATGGTAGCTGTGCACTCGGATACTCTAGTGTAATTACCCGGATGATAAGGAGGGCAGCGACCATTCATCGTGCACATATCCTCCATTGCAATGGCTCAAGCCCATTCTTGGCCCTGCTGATTCACTGATTTGCAGGGATTCTGGCATTGAAATCGCCTACTAATAATATTTCATGCTATTTATTAATATTCAGTCAGGATAAGGACTGCAGCCTGCCTGGCGAGGAAAAGAACAGTAGATACCCAAATGCAGAAAGTACCTTTCTGACCATACCCTTAGAGTAGGTCACCATAGCACAGAGGCCCGTACCATGCTAAATCGGCTGTCTGGCATGCAAAGTCCAGCGATCACATTGAAAGATCTAACAATATGTGATGATAACAGAAAAAGAACAGCCGGTTCTATTGTCCCTGGGGTTTTATGAACACAATGATATGTAGATGGTGCAAAGCAGTGAGGGTGATGAAGTACAATTCACATGCACATACTGTGTCATAGTCATGGGTCTTATGGAGTTTATCACAAGTTACTGCCTGGGAAGAACTTTGAAAAGCCCCAAACCCTGGATGACAGGATTGTAGCCCCTTAGGTTTAGCCTGAACTACCCAAAGGATTGGTAGCAATGGCTGAGCAGCCAGGCTTAGTCTAGGAGAGATGAGGGCTGTACTGAGGCACACAGTGCTCGGAGCGTATAATTGGTTCAAAGAAACACTGATATGATATGGCATTTATAACACGCCTATACACAAGTGTTTCAAGGCGCGATACGCTAGCAGTTATATTAAAATAGATATTTATTTTATAGACACTAAGGCTTTAGAAAATATTCAAGTTAGTATACAGTAGAATAAAAGGTAGCACACTTTAAATCACAAATGTAAAGCCCCACAAAAGTTAATAAAAAACTACTAATACTTTTAAGCAAACTTAAATTACTTCATGCAACTTTAGTTAACTCTTTCGTAATCACACTTCAAAAGTCCAACCGTATACTAAATAAGTCACAAAGAGCCATGGGGATCATGGGGGTCCAGTGACCAAGTGCTGAGGAGGAAAAGAGGAAGTTAACAGAACAAAGTCTATGAGTATGTCTTCAGGGTTGCAGGTAGGTAATAGTTTTAACAAATTAGAGCCCAATGGGCCATTCACCCCACGGGGACTCAGGATGCCATGGAGGGGGTGGAGGGTGCAAGTAACAGCTTAACTGCAGCCCTCCAAGAACACCTGAGCAACACAGCAAGACCAAGGTAAGTATCTAGGCTTGGAACAGTACCTTATCAGTGAAGAACTTGGTGCAGCAGGTTGGTCCCCACAGTGAGGCGACAGTTGTCCACGGTTTGGGTTTCTTGGGCTGGGTGGCTGAAAAAGGAACTTTGGAGGTAACAGACGAATTCCTTTGAGGAGTGGGACACCCAGCAGTGGATCTTCACGATGCTGGTGTGTGTTGTAGCCCTTCACAGGCTTCGGTTCAGCAACAATTGTCATGCGAGAGACTTTTCTCCGGTTCTCGGTCCTTGACTCAGCTGAAAGGACTTCAAGGAGTGTAAAAGTGTCACTGCAGCCCCAGAAGGATGCCCACGAAGTTTCAGCCAGCTCTGCGCTTGACACAAGGGTGCACCAAAATGGCACTGGTTCCAGGGTATTGGAGGTTTGCAGCCCGGGAGTATCACAACTCTTCGTGGGATGGTGCAAAATGAAGGTGACCTTCAGACTGGTTGGTCCCACCAGTCTATGGGAGGAAGTCGTCTTCGAGAGATATTCCCTGTCGCTCGGAATTTGGGGTTGGGTCTTCAGCGGTCACTCAATGGCTCTGGCATTCGCTTGGACGTTGCTGGGACATCCTTCTAATTCCTCTTCGGATCTTCAGTCCAGTGGTCGACTCAGAGGTTCAGCTCCAAGACCCTTGCCTTTTATGCAAGAAACCAATCTGAGCCCACCAATCACTATTCAAGCCTCTTGTTGTATAAAGCTAAACCTTTGTATGCTTTGTTGTATAAAGCTAAACCTTTGTATGCTTTCTTGTTGCTATGGTTTTCAGCTGTGTTTATGCCAAGCACATCATCTGTAATTCCAGAATGGATTTATGCCTACTGTGCCATTCTGGAATGATGTGTGCTTGGAGATGTTTATTCTGGAGTGAAGTCAGTTATACCCTGGATGCTGCCTGTGTTGGGGGTCTTAAGTGAGTTACTGAAGCTGTTCCAAATAAACTGGCTTTCACTTACCAAGTTTGTGGCTTCTTTACACCTCTCATGCAAATCTGGGGGGGGGAGGGGGCGGCTGTCCAGGCGGACAGCCAGCCTCCCAGTTCGAGCTGGTTCCAGGCAGGCACACTGCAGGACAAAGACCACAGCGTTTTGGTTACCTCCCCCACTTCCTGTCCGGCTTTCCATTGGGAGCCCGCCAAAGACAAAAGACCCATCAAGGCCTCCCCCACCCAGGAAGGTAGAAGAAGGCTGACGTGACAAGTCATGAACAGGGCTTAAAGTACATCCACCATTTTAGGTAAATGGTGACCCTAGTGTCCCTGTCTCAGCTGCAATGGCAACCTACGACAAATGTCCACTAAAAGTCATGCGAAAAGGTACACTTCCACCAGCCTGTCTGATAAACTTGTCACAGTAACTAAAATGTACTGGTATAGTGAAAGAAGGGAGACAGTGGGGCTCATGCCGAGTTTGACCGGTCCGAAAATACGGGTACCGGCGGCACCCTTGTTCTCGGACCGGCAAACTACGGGTTTGCATGCCGGAGCAGCTGTGCCTGACAGGTCTGACCCTGCCGGGCACAGCGGTCACAATAGGCAAAGCCATCACGGCAGCACCGGCACTGTTAACAACTGTGCCGGTGCTTCTGTATCCCCACTCCCATAGAGTCCTATGGAACTCTGTGGGGATGGGGATTAACCCAATTACCTGCGCCTGACTTCCTAGCCACTGGATCTGTAATAGTCCGTTGGCACCGAGAAGTCAGGCGCCAATCATTTTTTACGGGTCCAGCGGCAACCCGCCGGTAGCACCGGCAGGCTTACCGCGGGACTGTTATGACCCGGTCTGGGTCATAGTGATATAATCAGGATACAGTTGCAGGTATGCTTAATGGTTGCTTTATTCAGGTTCTTCAGTTACAGGTACAAAATCAGGTCTCATCAAGTCCATAAGGAGATAGGAGGAAATCATGAGGGAAACCCACTGGCTCCCACCACCCAGGCTTCCTTAGATCAACTCCCTGGGTTAGAACCCATTCATACACAAACACTCCAAGATACCTCATACATTCCACAAATGACATCATCACATACATACAGCATTCAGTAAGAGAAACCATAAGAAAGGAAGGCTGATCCTAACACCTCCTTCCCTTATAAACCATAGAAGGGAAGGCTAATCCTAACTCACACCTCAAACACACCATGACCTGAAGCCGTCATCACACCTAACCATCACAAGGCCTCAAGCACAAATACTCTGCCAGTCACTCTAAAAGACCAAGAATATAACAGCTGGACAACCAGGCGTAACTAACAATCCAGTAACGGCACCCCACCATCTAAACAACAACAACTTCTGTCCTTCAAAAAATCACGCATCACCTTCCACCCGTCGCCGCCACCAACGGGTCACCAGCCTGCCACGCTGGAGCACAGACCTGCCCCTCTGGGCTACTAACCAGCATGCCATACACAACCTGAGGAAAACAAACCACCTCCCGTCCACCACTGCCACTGGTAGACCTCAGGGCTGCCACACCTGAGCACAAACAGCCACCTATACGGGCTGGCACGAAGTCCGCTACACACCTACAAGGAACATGTCTAACCTACTACACCAGACCGTAGACTCATGGCAACTGAAGAGACAGGCGCCTCCAATCAAATAAAACACACTCACCTGACTCATCCTCAACCACTCAACATTCATAGCAACACTCACAACAGAGGCAACTGGTGGGGAACCAGTCAACCATACCACCGTACTTCCTCGATGTGTTGGCCAGACACCTCGAGCCCTCATAGCTACTAAAAACCACCAGGTAACCCCACTACCAAGAGGTTCTGTTGCCAAGCTCCCAGAACCACCCAGAAGGAACTCCTGGATGACCCCAGAAACAACACTTAAAGTAAAAACAAGAATAATGAATCACTCACCATCATGGCTCAGCACAAAACACTATACTGACTCCTCTGAGCCACACAAAACACTATACTGACTCCTCTGAGCCACACAATTCACTACCATGACTCCTCTGAGCCGCTTGACCAGATTACCACTGGTCACACAATTCACTACCATGACTCCGCAGAGCCGCTTGACCAGACTACCACTAGTCATACAATTCACTATCATGGCTCCGCAGAGCCTCTTGACCAGACTACCACTGGTCACACAATTCACTACCATGACTCCACAGATCCGCTTGACCAGACTACCACTAGTCATACAAATTACTATCATGACTCCGCAGAGCCTCTTGACTAGCCACAACCAGTCAGTGCACGCACACGTCACACTGGTTACATGCACCCCATGCAACTTCTCACAGTCGTGTAACTTAATCACTCAAACAATCAAGCAACAACATCTTAGTTACAACGGAAGTAACTTGAGGGGTGTGGGCAGGGCCCTACCCACACTCCAAATCAAATCACGTGCTTAATAAATCAGATAACAATATAACATTTCAATAATGACATGCCTCTGAAACAACTGTAGAGACACCATCTAAAAGTTCATGCTGCCTTTTCATGTACAACTTTACAAGCTGCAAATCCTCAAGATGGTTAAAAACTAAAACAAGTCAGAAAGCATAAAATGAAAATGAATATCACCAAAAATGGAATCACATCATGCTGCACACAACTCCATTCATCCCGTGTGTAAACATCGCTGTAAATATAACCCTGTAATAAAAACTTCTTGTAGCATTCTAAAAGTCTCTGTTGCCGCATTGCAACATAACCTTCCTGCAACTTCAAAAGGTTATACTAATGGCTTTTTAAATCAAGATGTTAACACTCCATCACTGCCTTGCCTTATATCATTCATCCATCCATCCATCCTTGCTGTTTCACCATGCATTTATGTACGAATTTATGTACCCATTAATCTTTGTTGTTTGAAATTTAGTACACAGACTGAACATATTTGCAAAATGCATAATGCCAAGATAAACAGCAGGCTAATGTGAACAACCCATGTCCATTTTTTTTTTTTCTTACATTCAATGCAATGGTTGCTTTAAATTCTCTATCTCAGCGCAGCCATGCTCACTATTTTCTGCAGCTCCGTGCTTGACCTACATAAAATACGAAAAACTATGAATACACGCACATATATTGCGCGCCATACCAATGAAGCTGGCACTGAGACACGAGTCACACACTATCAAAAAACAAAAACCAGCGCTATGAAAACTTCAAACGCTGCGTGTGAAATGAAAACTTTTCCTCTTCTTCTTTCTTCTTCATGGACACATCCATCACAATACCGAAGCCTGAGCAGTGTAAACACAGGATATTCCGCAGTCCAATGACATCATCAGTGCCACTACGAGCTCAGGAGCACCCGGACCTCTCCGGCCAACTGTCACTTCAGCTAACTGAGGTCATTGCCCAAAGCGGCGCTGCACAACACCCATTGTGAAGCACTCCCAATGCTTCACTCGAAAATCATAATGACAGAATTCCTTCTATCAGCTGGAGTAGTGTAGCTCAGGCGACCCCTGGGACTTCACATATATGGCGAGCCAACAACTCACTCTAGATTAGTCTTTGGGCACATCGAGAACCTCGATGAGGTCCTCTCTTTCTCAGACCATACCATGTTAAAGCACATCCATGAATGCATAGGCGAGCTGCCTCACAGAACTGTCTCTCTGAATTCTCTCTGGGTGTCACCTTGTTGCCCCTGCGTGCCTCAGCAGGCAGCCTTCTGTACCCCGCACGGGGTCCTTCGCCTTGCTCCTCCCAGTGCACCAACAGTTCCTCAGCCCTGGATGCATGTCCTTGCGCCTACCAAGGCACTGTCACTTTCTCAGCCCTGGGTGGTGGGACTCTTCCTGGACCATGGGGGGCAGTGGGTTCCCTCTCCTTGTACAGTCTCTCACTTGAGCTTCGCTCCTGCTCTGCACCCCCCGCAGCAGTATCTCCTTACTCCTTATCCTGGACCACTCCTTACACACCACACACACAGGTACCTGTTGCCTTGTAGCCTTCAGGGTCCATCCAACCAGTCCTGTTGGAGACCAGTCCTCGTCGCCAATTGTTATGACCCGGTCTGGGTCATAGTGATATAATCAGGATACAGTTGCAGGTATGCTTAATGGTTGCTTTATTCAGGTTCTTCAGTTACAGGTACAAAATCAGGTCTCATCAAGTCCATAAGGAGATAGGAGGAAATCATGAGGGAAACCCACTGGCTCCCACCACCCAGGCTTCCTTAGATCAACTCCCTGGGTTAGAACCCATTCATACACAAACACTCCAAGATACCTCATACATTCCACAAATGACATCATCACATACATACAGCATTCAGTAAGAGAAACCATAAGAAAGGAAGGCTGATCCTAACAGGGACCCGTAAGGAGGCCTAATGTTTCCCCTCAGAACACCACATAGGGTGGGGTGTGCTGATCTCTCAAAATAGAATACAGGCGAGGGACAAAAGGGTGTCACCCTGCCCTGGTAACTGTAGTTAACCCAGGGGAAGGAGCTTACAGCAACACTGCACAGAAAGTTCTGGGTGCTGCAGTAGAAAAGGTAGATGCCAGAAAATATGGAGGAAAGCATAACACCATAGAAGAGTCTGAAACAGAGATGAAAAGGGTTCCCAAGTACAGAGTAAAAGACTGGATGAGTGTGGAAAAAGGGTCCCACTCACTCAGTAGAGTCAGATAAAAAAAAACAAGAGTCCAGCAAAAAGTGCTGGAGGACTCACAAGTGGGAAGAATTACACTCGAAACAGGAAGTTCTGCCTAACACTGGGCGTTGAGGCTGCTGCACAAATCTGACCAGGACCAGCTGAGCAGTCAAAAGAACAGAAGTGACATGAGTTTACTGGTCTACAGACCTTTGTGAGTACTCTGGTACCAAGAGTGGGCACGTGTAGGGGAAAGTACAAGGGGCCTTATTCTATAGGTACAGCCCTACAGTGTAGTAAAAGAAGTCCGCCAATGCTTCTTCCCAGTTTTTTTCTTATGATTTTGATGTTCTTGTATGGGTAGACAGACCAGTTGAGAAGCTTTGAGTCGCTCCCCTCATCAGGGTCTTGGTGCCAGTGGCGCTCAGTGTTGGGAATGCAAACCAACTACATTTAATTGGTATTTGTTAAGCACCCGAATTATGCAAAAACACTTCAGATCTCATTAAAAATGCTCCTGGTCTTCCCCAGTGGTTCCATCAGTTGAGATCTCTCTCCATGTGCTGCAAAAAGCATCTGAAAGAATACCAAAGTCAGATCATTGTGCCTTCTCCAACTAGAGTCCATGCAACATCTTTCCTTGGCCACACGATGGAGGAGAGAATGGAAGGGCATTTTCTTCCATGTCATCAGTAGAGGGTGAGGGTCAGGTTACTCAGAAGCCATGGCCTTTCATGACGCTTGCTTGAAAAATCTGCTCTTCAAGAATAAGGGTGTTGATGGACACTGCTCTGGGTATACTCACTTCTTTCTTACTGCCCGATTGCTGTTCTCTGCGATGCTCTTGATCGCCGCTTGCACACAGTTTCCCTTGTAGGACTGTTTTGTGCACAGTTCTTTACTAGCTTGACACTGGTGCAGGTCCTTTTATCTGGCAGTGGTCCATATACTGCAATACTTCAGTCCGGCAAGCCAGTCCTCTTCTTTCATCCATGTCTCCTTTTATGCAGAGGAACTCCTTGCACATGTTATCTTACTCATTCATGACATAAGCAAGGCGAAAGAGAGACAGTCAGTCACTGATGGCGTACTCATTCCATCAGTGACTGTCTGTCTCTTTCGTCTTGTTTATGTGCAGTGCATTGCAAATTCATGTAATATCCAATTCTCCGCTACATGATTCATGAAAGTTTTCACCTTGCTTTATATTGTATTACCTGGTGTGCTATGTAAAGTGCTTTGGCTAAAAGCGCTATATAAACTCCAATAAAATACCAATACAAATTGTAGCAGACATGCACTTTAATATGAAAAATCCATGTTGCTGCAGAGTTTTATTTTCCTAAATTGTCTACAGGGATAAAACACATATGCCAAGGAGGGTGAGGCAAGAAAAAAGTGAGGAAACAGAAAATCCTTTTGTAGTGTGTTCTGTTCGAGTGTACCTTCCTCATGGACCCATCCAAATGCGGATGTCCCCAATATATGTTTCCAACTGGCCTCAAGTTGTATCTGTCGGTCTTTATTTTTCTTTCTCTCTCTCTCCCTCGCTCTCTCTTTACTGTTTCTTTCTCTCTCTCTCTTGCTTTATCCCTCCCTTTCTTTCTTTTTTTCTCTCTCTCTCTCCCTCTTTCTCTCCCCCCCCTCTCCCACCCCTGATCCCTCTGCATTTGCTTAATACCAGAGACCCGACTAAGTAAGCTATTCATGACTTGGATGTTCTGATGACTCGGCTTGACTTATAGGCCAGAGGGAAAGAAGTAGGCCATTTATCAATGATGCATTCCAGTAGGCAGATACTATAGTGTCACTGTGAATGGGGGGATTGTGAGAACGTATCCTTTTTTCCAGTGAGGTTTAAGCGGATTGATTAAACGTTTGTGCCAGTTTGGTTCTCTTCTAACGTATTGCAATGCCGATTAGATCTCGTTTCCAGCCCTGGCACCTGCGTTGTAGATCTCCTCCTGGACCTTCAACCATGTATGGATCTCTTTCTCTTTTAGAAAACACTCAATATCTTATGAAATGTCTTTTTTGCCTTCTTCCCTTTTTTGCCTTCTTCCCTTTAGCTGTGGTAGACAAGCGTGGCTAAAGTGGGAAGTAGCTAGAACCTTTATCTAAGGGTGTATGTGCGCTTTGTACATTTAACATAAACTGGCAGAACATAAACTGGGATCAAGGGCGCCGGGTTGCACCCCGCAACTGCTCTATTTTTCTGGCCATGGGGCCACCGTATCCTGTGCTGGACAAATCCATGCCCCCTTCTGCCTCTTAAGCTCCAGCAAACACCCGCAGGGATCAAGGGCGCAGGGTTGCTTCCCGCTTCTACTCAGTTTTTCGGCCTAGTAGGGCCACCGTATCCTGTGCTGGGCGCGGCCAAGCTCCAGCAAACATACGCAGGGCCGAAGCCCACAGGGATCAAGGGCGCTGGGTTGCGCCCCGCATCTGCTCCATTTTTCTGCCCAGGGGGGTCACCGTATCTTGTGCTGGACAAGACCATGCCCCTTCTGCCTCTTAAGCTCCAGCAAACACCCGCAGTGACAAAGCACACAGGGATCAAGAGCCCGGGTGTTGCGCTCTCGCAGGGTGCTCCGCTAGAGCAATGTGAGCGGCCTCCAGGCCAGGCAAAGAGTCTAAATCCTGGGCCCAAGGTTTGGATTTCACCTTACACTATAACTGAGGGACCTTAACCAGAAGAGCTTCACAAGGTAAGAGTGAGAGTGGAGAAAGCTGGGCTGTAGTGACTATTGTCTCGACTCCACTGTGTGTATCTCATTGACCACCTCTCATGGAGGTGTTGAATCTCTTTCCACCTATCAGCATCCTTCACACTCCCACTCCATACAGTCCATCTTTCGCTAATCATGCAAATTTGCGCATAGCCCAAACGTAAGGTCTTAACCATGAGACTTAAGTTGGGATCTTGCCCCCTCTCTTGACATGGTGTGGAGTGTGACATAGACACAGACACAATCTCTGTAGCAAAAGATCACAGTCCCATTAAATTAGCAGGAGAAGCTTATTTCCTAATCGAAGAAATACACTAGTTTTTGGGGTCCAACCAAGATATCTTGGGGGCCGGGGGGTTAAGGGTGACAAACTTGGGGTCAACCACAGAGGGGAAACAAATATAGCCTGGGGGGTCTGATTGGTGCATGCCCCAAAAGGAAATACTACAATCAATAACCAAGATTAATCAATCACAAAATAAGGTCTGTTGATCGCCCTAGCACCCCCTACTTGCCCTGACAATGATATAGAGAAAGACACCTGCAGTGGAAATTGACCTCTGTCAACAACTAAGGACGAACTCTCCCCGTATGATAAACTTTCTGTCACCTTCCTGGTCTCCACTAGCATGACTGTTTTACACCCGTACCAGCGCTGACTAGCTATGGGTTGGTGCCATGACCAGCACTAGTGGAGGCAGCCACTAGCCCAGTCCCCCTTACCACCTAATATAAATATATAATAATATAAAATACAGCTATTAACACCTTTGGGCTCAGGGGGGCGCCATCTAATACCAGTCTCAAGGGCAACTGCTTGGTTCCTGAGTGTCTGACTGTGCCTGGTTTAATCCATATGGATAACACTCTGCCTACGTTTGCTGAGGAAACCCAGCACCCTTGTCCCCATGGCCCAAATGGATTTGGGGAATGACGCTGTGCCTGAAGACCAGCACCTCCCCTACTAGTAGTACCTGGAGTGAGAATATGATGAACAGGTGCTCAGGGAACAGCTCTTTTCTCCGTCTAACACAATTAAGGGGTTCAAAGCAAACCATTCAACACACCCAACCTAATTCTGAACTTTCTCTTTAGGAGGCTCACTTAGCTCAGGGATGCAATTGTAAACAAGTGCTCTCCAAACTCGTAGACATCAAAAGGCTATTAATGGTTTTGATAGAAGCCCAAGGGAGGGGAGGAGGGGGAGCCCCGGGGAACTTTAAAACTGTCCCACTGGATGTAAAGTGGTTTCACAATCTACCCCTGGAACGCCCAGAGAAGATAAACATATGTGATAAACTGAAGAGAAGACAGATTTTTGAATATCTGAAAATGTGAGACAAACTCGGGTCCTTATCCACTGCGAGACCAATATGCACACTCATGTGACTCGGCCCCAAGACAAGCAAGTAGCCCAGCAGAACATACTTAGGGAACCCAATGAGCCCCCTAATGTTATCATCAATCTGGCCACAAACGTAGTGGGAACCGACCACACAGACCCTGCTCTAGATAAAGCATGATCAGCCATCAAGTTTTTGAGGGCTCAAGGAGGGCCACAGTGTTTCTACATGGGGTACAGAAATAGTCTCCCAACCAGCGGGAACCAAGGGAAGCACTCTTAAATAAATGCCTGCATTGGCTTTGTACTCTCAGGGGCTGTACCTCTGTGTCCAGAGAAGCTATAGCGAGCTGCCACAGAGTGCGCAATGAAGGGGTCAATTCCAATGACTCTGTCAAACTGGAATTCTGGGATTCCAGGGTGGCCAGTGCTGTTTTGGGTAGAGTTGGGACCCCTGGCATGGCCTGCAAACAGTGGGATTGTAATCAACTCATATCCTTATTTGAAATCTGTCGGACAATCTGGAAACCTCTCACATAACTCTACTTTATCTGGTGTGAATCTAGCATCATTGGGGCCAATGCTGAATGGTTACCACTATGGCTATACATGTAAGGGCTCTTGAACGGTTATGTGAAAATGAAAAGGAGATTCCCTTACTATTGTGCTTTTTCTTTCCCCTCTTTAACATGGTGTATTGTTCTATTAAAGTAACTGTTGTATTGTGCTAGGATGTACTTTTGATGGCCTGACGGCCGATTAAAGTTATTTGACTAATAAACCGGCATTAGACATTTATCACTTCGGGCTGTCCCCTTAACCTGAGCCCTTTGTGTGAACTGGTGTTCATACACATCATAACTCAGGAGCTCTAACATTGCTTCAGTACACAATTGGTCTTCCTATACAGGCCTTCGTCTGCAGGTAATCCCTAATGGCAAATTAGGTTACTTGTAAATATTAACATACCTATTTGCGTTTCGCTTTATTGGAGGGATTTCTCACATTGCCAGGTTGTCTTTTGCCTTAACCTACAAAATGGAGAAAAAAAAACTCTTGCACATCATGACTATGAAGCTGTTCCTTCGTCATAAAACAAATGGCCAGGGCTCTGCACACAAGGTTCATAAAGCAATCTTTCTCTTAGTTAGAAATGGTGTTCTGTGGATAAGGCCTGGAATAGCTATTTGCCTTATAGAGGCAAATGTTGTGAACCTCTTGAATTTGCCTGTTTCTGACACTTGATTTTGTTTATTGTCCTGCTGGAGTTTCTTTGGCCGACTGGGTGAGTACTGTGTGATGCAGGGGTTCCTGTAGCTGATTTACCCCTGGAGCATCTAGACTGCTCCTCCTGAAGGCCACCATGTTTCGATGCGGGAATGCTTTCACTTTGGCTGGCAAAGGGATGGCTGGAGCTAGTGGAGGAATGTGTGCATGTGTGTGTGGACAATTATCTGGAGTTGTCTAGTGAGGTACAGTGAAGTGGTCTTTTAACCAAGATCAACGGCTTCATTTTCCCATTCTTCTGCCTTTAAGACTCTCTTTAGTGGCCCCAGACCTTCATCGCACAGGAACGTCGATATATCATTAGTGTCACCATTTGATGTCCATGGCTCGAGCCATCAGGATTCATGCTTTGGATCACTGATGTCACTGCTTACATTTGTTTTTATTAGTGATGAATTGGAACCAGCTGTGGTGGCCGGTAGGCCTCTGTGCATGCTCCCAAGGTGTCAGGGTAACTGTCAATCATATACAACCTTCATATTCAATTTGACTGTTTTAGACCGGACTCCCATTTGCCTTGCAGGGATTGAATTTAAGATTGAATAATCTGGAGCTAAAGGCAGCCCCTAGGTATCCAGCAGTAACCACTGAGTAGGAGCTACCACTGGGGAACGAGGAGCTAGTGTATAGAGTTCTGCATATCTAACTTCCACATAAGATGCAGACTTGTCATTTTGTCCTTTATTTATGACCCCTTATGCCTAAAGTGTCCTATAAATGTGCTCAAATGCTTATTTATAGATTGTCCCAAACACACAGAGTTGGCCCGGGGAGCCAAAAGTAGCTTCTGGTAGCTGTTGGCGTCAAGCTAACCAGGCTCTTCTAGGCTACACGCAGGAGCTAAATAGCTCCCAGCTCCCCTCAATTACGAACCCTCCATTGGTTTGGTGTTTCCTTTGAGCACATTAGCCCTTGTTCTTCTATGAGCATAATCTGCCAGTACTATCTTATATGCCAGTATTGCCCTGTTTACACTTCTTTAGTTGAACTACCTATGTAACTGAACCTGTCCCTGCCTGATGAAATATCTCATATTGTGGCGTCATATGATATCCCTTCAAGATGTTTTCCAACATGAAGTACCTTGCATAATTGGAAAGTGTTCTTTTCAGAAGTTGCGTTTTTTTAAAAAGTGCTCTCCTAATGAAATCTGAGGTTTGAGGGAGTAGCTCCCACCACCAAACAATTCTATCATACAAAAAAAAAAGTATTTGGGGGTTTGGGGCATGGCCAAGATGGCGGGTTGAGCAGGTGCAGATGGCGTGAGCTCTTGACCCGCAAAGAACAGAGCTAATTCATGTCACACTCCATCTAGAGAGCCTGTGGGAGATCGGGAGTGCCTACTGAAGCGTGGGGCAGACACATGCTGCACGCAGTTTCTCGGCAGCGCCAGGTGTGTACGGTGCGGGTGGAGGGGAGAAGACGACGAGTAGCGTGGCCCTTTGACAGTTGGGGGCCGCGGCAGTGAAAGTGGCACAGCGGCCCACCAGTGTGCTTGCAGCCTCTGGGAAGTGGGTCCCCTCTGAGCGGCAATGGCGGGTAGGCCCATAAAGGGAGGAGCGGGCAGCCGGCCGAGACACCAGGAAGGAAGGACACTGTGAGAGGCGGCGGATGGCAGCAGCAGTGATCACGGCCCGGCACGGGGCTTCAACCGCTTTAGGACGTTTAGCGGAGGAAGGAGGCAGCCTCAGAGGTGCAGACTGCCGTTGCATACAAAGACTGGTGAGCTGGGGAAGCTGGCTGGCAGGGGCGCAGCGGTATGCTGCAGAACTGAAGGAAGAGGCAGGCTGAAGCCTTGAGGGCAACCATAGGCTGCAAACAGTGTGCAGAGGAGGAGGCCTGGGAAGCTCACTTGGGGAGGAGTGCCCCCTTTGACAATTGGGAGAGGCTACCCGGAGGTAAAGGTGCTCAGGGGTCAAGAAGTGCTTCCCTGGCCAGAGGGAGAGGCAGCCTGGCAGTGGAGCAGTGTGCCAACATAAAACAGGCACAGCGTGTCAGTGAGGCGCACAAGGGTGAATGAAGGACATCCATGAAAGAGTCATGAGCTGCCCTGTAAAGCCGTGCTGTGCACTGGATGGTGTGGAGGGAAGGGGGTCGGTCCCCAGGAGGTGAGGGTGGGAGCTGAGAGCTGCTGTATTGAAGAGGAGGCTTGGGAAAGTGGCTGACTTAGGGTAAACATCATTCATCGGAAGAGTGGCGGAGAGAGGCTGGCCCGAAAAACACAGATCTGCGGTGGTGCTGGTGGAAGACTGATCTGTCTGAGGAGGGTGCCGGAGAAGTGGCCTGCCTGAGCCAATGACTGGCAGTAGCGGCAGTGGAAGCACCATTGGTGGAGCAGGCAAGGCGTAGAGGCCCAGGAATGCGGGGAGGAGTATCTGATTGGTGAGAAGGTCTGGGAAGTGGAGTGGCAGAAGAGAGGGGTCTGAAGGTATGGATTAAAGGGTGTAGATGGCGATCTAAAAAGAAAAACCCCACAGTGAGTGGGATCCGTGAGAGAGAGGCTGTCCACTGGGGTTCCGTTCAAGACACTGTTTATTTTGGAGACCAGGGGGGAACGGAAATGATGTGAGTTGGCGTTCACTAAGAGGATTTCAACACCGCCCTCGCTAAATTCAAAGGGGAGCTTACGGAGATGTGAAAAGTGAGGCAGCCAGCATTAAGGAGGACTTGTCGCGTGTGTGTGTGGCAAACTGGAGAGATATTGACATTTTAGGTGACAGAGTACTGGAGGTGGAAGCTCTTGTCACAGTCTTGGCTGAGAAGGTGCCCGAGTTGGAGCGGAAGGGGCAGAGCATGCAAGAGAGGGTGTGAACATTGGAGGAGAAGTGTGAGGATCTGGAGAACAGATCACATAGGGACAAATTCTAGATCAAGGACCTTAAGGAAGGGGATGAAGGTGCTGACCTGGAGGGATGCATAAGAGAGATGTTTGCAGGCCTGATGGATAGCAGGCAAGGGCAAGGGACGAAGATTGAGTGGGTGCATATAGTTGGAAGAGGGAGACTGTACCCTGGGGCCAAGCCGCGGGATGTGCTGGTCAAAATGCGCAACTTCAAGGACAAGTCAAGAATCATGAGGGCGGCCAGGGGAGCTGGCAAGATACACCTGAGGGGGAGCGAGGTCCAGTTGTTTGATGACCTATCCCAGGCAACAATGGCAAGGAGGAAGTTGCTAAAGCCACTCACATAAGAGCTCATTAGAATGAAGATGAAATACAGGTGGCTTTTCCCTGACGGGACTGAAGTTCTGGATGGGCAATGAAGAGAAAACTGTCTCATAGGGGGAGGAGGGGTTGAGGATTCTGGGCATGAGCTCTCCGGAGTCTCTAAGGAGGGAGATGATGAGGAACTCTGGGGCGGGAGGAACGTCGCAAAGGCGCCTGCACTGGGGGGGCCTCGAAAAAGCCCTGAATGGGGGTGAGGAGGTTTGTGTGGGGCTGGGCTCATGCATACCCTTGGGCATAGCTGCCAGGGCTGCTGAGGGTATAAGCGACGATGGAGGGGCACGGAGGAGAGACAACGGGTGAGCCAGGAGGCGCTGCTCAGTGTCTGCAGAACGTGGACACGTTCTGGACCTAGATGGAGGATCTAGGCAAAATTCTGGTTTGGGTACTTGCTACTAGTGTAGGAGTCACTATTTCGGTGGGTTTAACAGGGGGATAGCTCGGGGGAGGGATGCACTGAGAGAGACAGGATTTATGGGTAATGGAGAGCAATGTACAAATTATAATCGCAGAATGTTAGGGGACTGACCAGTCCGAATAAGAGGTTGGCAGTGCTGAGGGACATCAGTAAAAGGGGTGCAGGGATTGTTTGCCTGCAGGAATCTCACCTGATGAGGGGAGATTGAGAAGCAGGGAATTCCTGATGCAAAACCACACAGTGGCAGGCAGCAAGAGAGCTGGGGTGGCTATCTTGTTCCATAGATCTATCAGGCCGGAAGAGGTTACTGTAAGGAGGGATGCGGGGGGCAGGTTAATGATTGTGAAAGGGAGACTGGGAGGCCAAGTGTATACCTGGGTCTCGCTTTATGCACCTAATCCAGGGCAGGGGCACTTCCTGGGAATGTGTCTGGCTGAATAAGACACATTTGTGGAGGGTGATTTGCTGGTAGGGAGGGATTATAATTTGGCTATGGACCCAAACATGGCCGGTCATGTGGGCTTAGGGGGCATGCAATAGGCACCATGTTCAAGCAACTGAGAGGGAGATTAGAAAAATCGGGTATTCGAGATAGACGGCGAATACATCACATGCAGGAAAAGGATTGCTCCTTTTATTCCCATGTACACAAAACCTACTCCCGGATAGATTACACCCTAGCGTAGTGAGGGCGATTGTGGCAATATATATAGGTAGAATGACGGTGTTAGACCATGCACCTATCACTTTGGTGTGGGAGGGGGGAAGGTTGCAGAGAAAACACAAGGGGCAGAGGCTGGCGGATACCTCCTCAGAGATAAAGGGATAAGGACTCTTGTGAAGGACGAAATGAATATTTATATGGTAAGGGAGGAGAGGAGGAAGGGGCTATAGGGGGGAGGTGGGATAACTTTAAAAGTCATGTTAAGAACCTGAGAGGAGCGTCGAACAACCTAAAGGTGGATAGGAGGGTGACAGAATTGGGTCTGGAAAAAGAGAGAGAGTGGAGGTGGCCCATAAGGAGACAAGTACCAACAGGATTGCTAGACAGTTGGCTCATGCAAGGGGACAGATTAAGCCTCTCATTGGTAGGTCGTTAGAGAGTACCCTACTGAAGTGTAGGCAGACCTTCTATGAACATGACAATAAGGTCGGGAAGGTTCTCGCGAAACAGCTATTCGCCAAAGAGCCAAAGGCCTTCATAGCGGATCTAGAGGACAAGGGGAGGAGAATAGTAAGGAAATAAGAGAAGGGTGATAGAAAAGTTCTTTGCCAGCATCTACAAGGAAGAACCATGTGATAATGGGGGACAGAAGGAGTTCCTGACTGGGTGGCCGGGTCATAGCTAACTGAGACCCAAAGAGAACAACTAAAGGGCCCCATCTCACGGGCTGAGGTACAACGGGCAATAGCTAGTCTACAGCCCCACAAGAGCCCCGGGGAAGATGGCCTAACAGCAGCATTCTTACACCACATTCAGCCAGCAGTTCTATAGAGGCATGGCTGATTTATTTAATCAATTCCGAAAAGAGGGGGAAAGATTGGACCTTCCATGGAAATGGCACACATTACCCTGATCCTGAAGAACCCGCAGCTGAGCTCCTCGTACAGGTTGATAGCCCTTATTAATATAGACCCCAAGTTCTATACTAAGGTGCTGGCAGCCAGGTTGGAGGGGGTACAGAATATTTCTGACAACATAAAACGGGTCCTACACATCGATAAAGCCACCAAAGGGAGGAAATCGGTACCAACATGTCTGCTGGCGCTTGACATCGAAAAAAGCATTTGACTGTGTAAACTGGAACTTCATGTTGCAAGCGCAAAGTGTGGCGGGTGTGGGACCGAATTTTCTGAGTGGTTCGGGCAAATTACCAGCGCCCAAAGGCGAGGGTTAAAGTGAATGGAGGGTTGACAAATCCATTTCCAATTACCAGGGGAACTAAGCAGGGTATCCCTCTATCCCCCCCTGCTGTTTGTGGTAGTGATATAGCTGTTCACCCAGCAGATAAGGGAGAACGCGGATGTGCATGGAGTTAGATGGGCCACCTTGCACCACAAAATCGGGCTGTTCACAGATGACATGGTCTTAATGGTTTCTAAACCTAAACAATCGCTCCCAGCAATCATGAAGGAAATAGGGGCTTTTCTCAAGGTGTCTGGATTCAAGGTCAACATCTCAAAGTCTGAGATATTAAATCTGCAGTGGGGAAGGAGGAGAGAGAGCCATTGGTGGCCAGCACCCCGTTTAGGTGGACGGAGGGCCCAGTTAGTATCTGGGAATCAACACGACGTCAACCTTATGGAACGTTGTTAAGGTGAACTACCCCCCTCTTATGCAGCAAATAACGGGATCTGGCAAGGTGGAGAGGGCTATTCGCCTCGTGGCTGGGGAGGTTGGCCATTGAAAAGATGAGCATTGTTCCCCGCCTACATTACGTGTTTCAGGCGATTACGCTACCGGTGCCGGAGAGAACTCTGAAGGGGATACAGGAGGGCATTATGAAGTTCCTCTGGGATGGGAAGAAGCCCCGGATTCAGAGGAAGATTCTGTATAGGAGCAGCTGCAGGGGGGACTGTCCCGATGTGAGGAAATACTACCAGGCGGCACAGCTGAGAGCATTAGCGTAATGGGCAAGGGAGGACAATCAGAAGCACTGGGTGGTTATGGAGCATGCAGTGGTGGGAGAATATATTTGGAAGATCCCCTGGTTAAGGATAGATGACAGACCAAGAAGGGTTTATGGTGAACCTGAGAAACACAGTGGGGATTTGGGATTGATCAGTTTCAACTGGCGCCCTGGCCAGATAGGGAATGGGAGCAGACTATGAGGGGGTGGTTTGGTCCATATACATCAGTGCAGCATCGGGTGCTGCAATTGCAGGCAGGAGGGAACGAGGTAGCTTGTTTGGTGGGGGTGCCCGCAACTTCAACACCTCTGGCAAGAGGGAAATTCGAGGATCAGTGGGATCGTATAGTTTGGCCTGGAGCTGGATGGAGCCTTAGCGCTCCTTGATATCACAGTACAGTAAGAGGGAAATGCAGGTTGGGAGGAAGCAGAGGGCGCTGCGTGCTAACCATATATCTGCCAGACGATGTATAGTGCAGCAATGGGAGCAAAAGAATGCGCCGTCCATAATACAGTGGTATTATGCGCTGTGGGATACTGTAAGCATGGAAAAGATGACGGCGATAGTTTGAGGGTCAATGAGGCATTTAGGGAAGGTTTGGTCACTCTTTCTTACATATGCTTTGAACGATTACACCTGGTTTTATCTTCCAATAACATTAAAGATGCTGGGCATCCTCCCGTAGGAGGAGGACTAGAACAACGCGATGCAGGGTAAGATCAGTGAGCTACCTAGACTAGACTGGGGGGGTCAGGGTGCAATTCTATTGGAAGAGTTGGCATAGTTAATGTTGACACTTAGTTATCTGTTTTGAAAAGGAGGAAAGTTGCTCAAAGGAGTTAGAGGCTGATATTGTTGGAAGTTACTTTGGATGTTGTATTGAATGCTTTACTGATGTTGCCATTGATCTTAAATGCAAATAAAGATTTGGTTGGAAAAAATTATTGTGGAGTTTTAATGAGCAAGACCAAGATGATATGTGTAATGAAAAAGTTTGAGGGTTAATTTGAAACGCAGTGCAAGTAATGAAAGGTGTCATGATGTTTCCTGGTGAAAGAAAATCCTCTACTTTATCTGGAAGTAAATCTTATCAAACTAGGGCTGCAAGTTCTGATGTTTGATAATTGTGCTCCTTACTACTAGTGGCCTTGTGTGGCTGTGGTCTGTACCAGGAGACTCGTCTGGAAGGCCTAGGTTCATCCTACAGTGGCATCCCCTCAGCCAAGGACGTTCATTCCATAGTGTGTGGTTACCTGGATCTGCACAGCTCCATCCACGTGCTCCTATTGTTGCCTAAAGAAAGCAAATATTAATTTCCAGGACAAGCAGGTGGGCGTCCCATCTCTCCTCTCCAAACCCTCCTTTACTTGCGTGTCCTCTGGTGACGCACCCTCTCTTTTAGGGTTAAGAGTATTGTGTATTTTCCGGTTCCGCATCAGGATATTTTGGGGAAGTTGCTGGCTAGGTTTTGGTGGCACTACTGACGGCTGTGTTCTCTTGCAGGTGTGATCCAGGCTGGGAAGGAGAGTATTGCGAGAAGTGCGTCCGGATGCCGGGCTGCCTGCATGGAACGTGTCATCAGCCCTGGCAGTGCATGTGTCTGCCTGGTTGGGCTGGAAAGTTCTGTGAACGTGGTAGGTTGAAGTTTGGTTATTTTTGATTGCCAGAAGTACTGGTTTCAGCACATCACAAGTTTCTTCTCCTTTTGAGCACCTATTTACTGCATTTCTTCATTTCAGCAGCCAATAGCACATTAAAGTCCATCTACTCCAAGAATTCAGTAAAAACACGTACTCGCGGACACAACAAATCTCCATGTATAATCAGTCATTGAAACGTCCCAGCAGGCCACGTGCTGATGCACTGATATACTCAGACTTGTATTCCTCCACCCTACTAAGCTCTTGTGATTTGTACTTAGCCCTAGTATCCTCTGCCCCAGGGCACTAGTCCATCTCCCTGCAGCACTAATCCCGCTGTGCCCCACATGCATCACTAAAAGAGCCCCTTGAACTCACTTCTCATAGCTTGCCACCCAAGAAGCCCATCTAATGAAATAGCTGCACCCACCTCTCCCAGGCACATTTCTCTTGCGTTCTGGCATGAATTTGAGCGTTGCAGCTGTATATAAGAGACGGCACTGCCACTTCATTACATGGCACAGAAAGCCGAACCGAACACTAAACTAGATCAGTAAGCAGGAGATAGCAGATCAATTTATTTAATTCAGGTATAGCCAAAGGAAATTCTTCATACTTCCTGTAGTCATCAATCAGTTGTGCTTTCAAGACCAGAAGAGGCTTCTTCCAATCCAAAGCTGGGGTTGCTGAATTATGAAGTTCTTGCTCAGAGAAGCCCTTTGTGAAATCATTCTCAGTCTGCATAGATGTGGTCTGAACCTGTGTCCGTTAATTAATTTCACCCAAGCCTCCTAGAATGGACCACCCAAAGAACTCGTACAAGCCAACCTGTGATCTTTAGAAAAGGATTCAAGGCTCTCCTGGCCTCCCAACATTGCGACTTCTAAAGTTCTCGCTCAATAAACAGCCATCGTAGTCGCGCTTTAGCATTTTATACGCGCACCTAAAATAGCAGGAGTTCCTGCACCAGCGGACCAATGTGCATTGCACTGTGAGCCACAACGATGCACAGAAGGAAGCATGTTGTGCACCTTGCCTGTCATGCTATAGGTCTTGTATGATTTTTCATTTAAATCTAACTGTGAATCTTGTTGAAGGTAATTTTCTGGATTTGGAAGAACTTTTCCAAATACGTTATTTGTCCCGTGCTACCCAAATGTCAAAAGCCTGGTGCAAATTTATTTAGCTGTTTAAAAGTTATAAAGCATGAAAAAAGGATGTTTTTTTACTTTTTTATTGGTTTTCCAATAGGGGAACCAGTGCCTTCATTGAAGGGGTGCACAGCCAAAAAACCACTGAATGGATTTGCTTTAAATTAGAACATTTGCTTCATAAGCAGCACACAGTGGTACAGATGTGCCTTTTGTTGGTTTGGTTAAAGTAAGTTGGGTATTTCTTTTAAATTTGCCAGAGAGCCGGGTGCCCTGACACGCAAACCTTTCATATATCTCCCATAGTGCTTTGCAAAAAACTGAGAAAATGCAAAGCCACCATTTTTTTCCACTGATGCAAGGTGATCTCACAAGTATTCTTGTGAGAACAGGAAATCATAAAGCACTTACATTGATATTCAGAGAGGGTGAAGGGGTGGTTGTGGTGAATGGTGTAACATCAGAAATGGAGAATCTGACTTAGTGGAGAGGGTGAAGGGTTGGGTGTGGTGAATGGTGTAACAGCAGCAAAGGAGAAGTCTGACTTAGTGGAGAGGGTGAAGGGTTGGGTGTGGTGAATGGTGTAACAGCAGCAATGGAGAAGTCTGACTTAGTGGAGAGGGTGAAGGGGTGGGTATGGTGAATGGTGTAACAGCAGCAATGGAGAAGGCTGACTTAGTGGAGAGGGTGAAGGGTTGGGTGTGGTGAATGGTGTAACAGCAGCAATGGAGAAGTCTGACTTAGTGGGGAGGTGAAGGGTTGGGTGTGGTGAATGGTGTAACAGCAGCAAAGGAGAAGTCTGACTTAGTGGAGAGGGTGAAGGGTTGGGTGTGGTGAATGGTGTAACAGCAGCAATAGAGAAGTCTGACTTAGTGGAGAGGGTGAAGGGGTGGGTATGGTGAATGGTGTAACAGCAGCAATGGAGAAGTCTGACTTAGTGGGGAGGTGAAGGGTTGGGTGTGGTGAATGGTGTAACAGCAGCAATGGAGAAGGCTGACTTAGTGGAGAGGGTGAAGGGTTGGGTGTGGTGAATGGTGTAACAGCAGCAATGGAGAAGTCTGACTTAGTGGAGAGGGTGAAGGGTTGGGTGTGGTGAATGGTGTAACAGCAGCAAAGGAGAAGTCTGACTTAGTGGAGAGGGTGAAGGGTTGGGTGTGGTGAATGGTGTAACAGCAGCAATGGAGAAGTCTGACTTCGTGGAGAGGGTGAAGGGTTGGGTGTGGTGAATGGTGTAACAGCAGCAAAGGAGAAGTCTGACTTAGTGGAGAGGGTGAAGGGGTGTGTATGGTGAATGGTGTAACAGCAGCAATGGAGAAGTCTGACTTAGTGGAGAGGGTGAAGGGGTGGGTGTGGTGAATGGTGTAACAGCAGCAATGGAGAAGGCTGACTTAGTGGAGAGGGTGAAGGGTTGGGTGTGGTGAATGGTGTAACAGCAGCAATGGAGAAGTCTGACTTAGTGGAGAGGGTGAAGGGTTGGGTGTGGTGAATGGTGTAACAGCAGCAATGGAGAAGGCTGACTTAGTGGATAGGGTGAAGGGTTGGGTGTGGTGAATGGTGTAACAGCAGCAATGGAGAAGTCTGACTTAGTGGAGAGGGTGAAGGGTTGGGTGTGGTGAATGGTGTAACAGCAGCAAAGGAGAAGTCTGACTTAGTGGAGAGGGTGAAGGGTTGGGTGTGGTGAATGGTGTAACAGCAGCAATGGAGAAGTCTGACTTCGTGGAGAGGGTGAAGGGTTGGGTGTGGTGAATGGTGTAACAGCAGCAAAGGAGAAGTCTGACTTAGTGGAGAGGGTGAAGGGGTGGGTATGGTGAATGGTGTAACAGCAGCAAAGGAGAAGTCTGACTTAGTGGAGAGGGTGAAGGGGTGGGTATGGTGAATGGTGTAACAGCAGCAAAGGAGAAGTCTGACTTAGTGGAGAGGGTGAAGGGGTGGGTATGGTGAATGGTGTAACAGCCGCAAAGGAGAAGTCTGACTTAGTGGAGAGGGTGAAGGGGTGGGTATGGTGAATGGTGTAACAGCAGCAAAGGAGAAGTCTGACTTAGTGGAGAGGGTGAAGGGGTGGGTGTGGTGAATGGTGTAACAGCCGCAAAGGAGAAGTCTGACTTAGTGGAGAGGGTGAAGGGTTGGGTGTGGTGAATGGTGTAACAGCAGCAATAGAGAAGTCTGACTTAGTGGAGAGGGTGAAGGGGTGGGTATGGTGAATGGTGTAACAGCAGCAAAGGAGAAGTCTGACTTAGTGGAGAGGGTGAAGGGGTGGGTATGGTGAATGGTGTAACAGCCGCAAAGGAGAAGTCTGACTTAGTGGAGAGGGTGAAGGGTTGGGTGTGGTGAATGGTGTAACAGCCGCAATGGAGAAGTCTGACTTAGTGGAGAGGGTGAAGGGTTGGGTGTGGTGAATGGTGTAACAGCAGCAATGGAGAAGTCTGACTTAGTGGAGAGGGTGAAGGGTTGGGTGTGGTGAATGGTGTAACAGCAGCAATGGAGAAGTCTGACTTAGTGGAGAGGGTGAAGGGTTGGGTGTGATGAATGGTGTAACAGCAGCAATGGAGAAGTCTGACTTAGTGGAGAGGGTGAGGGTTGGGTGTGGTGAATGGTGTAACAGCAGCAATGGAGAAGTCTGACTTAGTGGAGAGGGTGAGGGTTGGGTGTGGTGAATGGTGTAACAGCAGCAATGGAGAATCTGACTTATTGGTGGGCTAGGAAATGTCTCCATTTGTTTTTTATCTTTTTGCAAGAAAAGACACATTCTTGCAATCTTTGTGCGTGAAAAGGTAGCTTCTCTCAAAAATGTGATGTACTTTTTGAAGTGCGCCATAGGAATAAGAATGTGGTTACAGTAAGGTTAGATGGGGGCTTGGGATATAACTTGAGGGGCGTGAGATAATATGTTTTAATGTGTTTGTCTTCTCACAAGTATCTGATGTGTACCCAAGAAATTTGGGTGCAAATAGGGCACTGATTCCAATGGCGATTTCTCGTGTTCGGTAAGCAGGACATTATTTTTCTGTTTTTTGGGGAAAATATCACGAGACTACAATGCCTGCTTAAACATACTAAATTTTGCAGGCATTCCCGACTTCCCCTTAAAGTGGCCAGCGGGAGGGAGGGGCGGGGGACCCTTGGTGCATAGCTTAGACACTTACTAATAATAGTGAATGTAGCATCTGTGATCAGTACTAAAGGTGGGGTGAGATATTACACAGCAAAACCCTTGAAATTCAGAAAGTGTTGGGAGCTACGCTACCTTAACTCTCAACCACCGGCCCCCACCTCCCAGTTGTACAGCCCATAAGCACAGAGAACACAATTAACAAACTCCAGGGCACTTTCACTGTTGAGTACTCCCTTTTGGTCTGAGCTCGGCGAGGCACACCGGCGACTCCTCCGATGGCCCCGCAGCGGGTCTGCCAAAACCGGATCTTCTTCTGAGGTTCCCCGTTTGGAGCTAAGGTTGAGCCGAGTTCTGCTGTGCCTTTAATATGGATGTCTCAAGTGCCGGAACTGTAACAGCCTCCATCCAAACTGTAGCACTTCTTGCCATGCTTGACCCAGAAGAGATTTAGTGAGATGCTGTCCTGAGTGCCATAGTTGTGTGACACTGCTACAGTGATGTTCATTATCATTCGTCACCAGTCGTCATCTTCTCAGTTTTTTTGTCCATTCTTTTGCAGCCAGTGTAGAGGATGTGTCCTACGGTCCCATCAGCCACTGCTCATCATGGCCCCATTGTTGAAAGTCGGCTTTGGTGTGATGGGGGCATTCAGGTTTCTGATACGAAAAGTGTGAGGCATAGGCTTAGAGTGGGGGTGATTTTGAGTTTAGGAGGAGGGTTTTGGGTTGATAGTAAAATCAACCCACAACCTTAACTGTTCAGGAATCCTGGAATGTCAGGAAGTATTTGCAGTGCTGTTGTGATTCTCACAATGTATTCTTCGGCATTGTTTGCTTGGTTATTTGCTATACAACCAGAGGGTGTCCCGGGTCATAAAGGAAATGATGTCCATTTCCTCTTCTGGCGCTTCCTTGTATATTACCCCTTTTTATGTAACTGTCCCTTGTAGACATGCTTTAACACTTAACATGACAGGCACTTCTACACCTTTCCTCAACTAGGAAGACTAGGCCAGGTTGCGGGGCTAAGCTAAAGGGATGATCCCACACCCCAACCAACACGCTGCATGGCATGGATATCCTAGACTTATCAGCGGCATTTGACCTTGTCGGCCACCAAGTCCTATGCCACCACCTGTCCACTACAGCCAACTTCTCACCCAACGCCACCACCTGTATCACCTGCTTCCTGCAAGATAGGACCATGCAAGTATTCTCGGACTTGGCCTCAGCCTCACCCACCATTATCCTATGTGGCGTCCCACAAGGATCATGCATCTCGCCCACCCTCTATAACATTTTCACATGGCCCCTCTTCCTCATCCTTAACTCCCTGGGTATCTCGTATACAAACTATGCAGTCGACACCCAGATCCTGCTAACACTAACAGAAGACTATGACACTGACTCTAAGAAACTGAACTACATATACAACACGATTGAAGCCTGGATGGCAAACAATGGGCTCTGCCTCAACTCTGAGCCAACCATGAGTAGCTCAGTTTTGTCAAAGGAAACACTTAAGAACCTCGACTCCCAATTCAGTCACTTTATGATCGACAGCATCAAAATCCCAGTAGCTAACTCCGTAAAAACACTGGGTTTCTATCTTGACTCAAACCGAACGATGACAAGGCAAGTTAATGCCATCGCCTCAACAGCGGCCTACCATGCCAAACTCTTAAGAGCAGCCAGACCCTTCTTCTATCAAGACAACTGCATCACGATTGCCAGAGCTATCACAGGATCAAGACCTGACTACTGCTATGCACTGCTTCTGGGCACCTCCACTAAAAACATGGCCAAACTTCAAACTATACAAAACAACCCTCTGAGAGCAGTCACTGGAATACCCAAAAAAGAGCACATCACGGAAGCCAGGAATGGGCGCACTGGTTCCCAGTAAGAGAAAGAGTCCTCTTTAAAGCCCTTGCCCTTACTCAGAAGTGTATCCACCTCACTGGCCCACCCTACCTCTCTGAGAGAATTCACCCCAATATATCCACCAGACCGACTAGAACACCTTATGCAAACATGCTCAGTATTCCCAGAGTCAAGAGAGCCCGAGCGGGAGGTGCCAGCTTCCCATACCTATCAGCACTGCAGTGGAACACCCTACCATCACCCGTGCGAGGAGAAGTCTCCCACCTAAAATTCGGCAAAGTTGTGAACACTATTCTCTTCAATTAAAACCCATCCAATGTCTGAACATTACATGGTTCCTGCCTCACGCCTAGGATTAGCATATTGCATGCATCTGCATAATGTAGTTGAACTTCAATTTGTATCTGTATGTATTTGAACGGTGATACTCATATGCCCTGACGCCTATCCTAGTCACATGTATGTAACTCCCTTGTAACTAAGATTGCCACAAGTAACAGTTCAGCGATGCCTTTGGGCTGTATGTGCGCTATATAAATGTAAAAAATAAATAAATAAATACAATAAATGGAGTGCCTGACAAATCTTACTCCCTGCCTGTGACTAGAATCCATGAAGGATTGGTTGGCGTTCTTCTATTCTTGCCTGGATTCCCAGAGATCACCTAGAAGCCCTCTTAACTCTAGCAAAGAGCAAAGATTGCATCATCCTAGATGGTGCAGCTGCCAACCATTGCTTGGGATCCTGTGCCAGCATTGCCAAATGTCTCAGCTAAACGAAGGGTTTGGTAGTTCAACGAATACACACAATGCTATAAATGTTGGTGGCCTTTGGTTACGCAATAGGATGAATGTTGTCACAGTCCTTTGTCCACTTAAGCCCGCTTTTCCATCTCTCAACCTCATGCTGTAAAATGTCCCCCATACTGATAACTTCTGCGTCCTTTCACAGGGAACATGGTGTTTCTTATAATCTACCCCCAATGATCATGAAAGCTTTGGCACATTTCCGCTGGGGACGGAATGTAAAATGGCACCTTAATACTATAATCTGTCAGACTGTAAGGCTGGACTTATTTGTTGATTATAAAGCCTTCTGTGAATGACCTGCTGTGACAACACATCTGTAATATGTCTAGTACACAGTTGTAAATATCCAAGCATGCAACTGCCTTTCTTCATGGGTAATACACCAGCTTGTTAGCACTCGTTTAAGCTCTTTTTACATGCAGTTTTCTTTAATTACCGTTTGTGATTTTACTGAATGTACAAACTAGTTTACCCATCCCTAAGTGACCTGCTTGCAGACAGGCTCCTGACACAGTGCAGCCTTGCAGAGAGCATCTAAGAGCAGCTGTGTAAACACTGCGGAAGACATTCTGGTTTCCTCTTGTTAGTATGTGCTGCTAATGCCACAATGTAGATGCAGCCTACCCCTCCCAAATGCCCATTCAGTGCTGGTTTTGGCTCTAAATCAGGCAATGCTACATGCAGTCAAAAGCCTCAATCGTGCCTTTAATCTCGATGTCTCAGTTCCCGGAACTAGAACAGCATCCATCCAAACTGGAGCGAGCGCTTCTCGCCATGCTTGACCCGGAAGAGATTTAGGGAGATGCTGTCCTGAGTGCCATAGTTGTGTGGCTGGGCTTCCAGGTGTGTGAATGCAACATGTGGTGTATCAATCCTGACACAAATGTATTTTAGTGTGAATAAAACGTAACATACGTTGGGCCAGTCAAATTACAAGTGTGCAGTTGATGTGTAGATGTGCCTTGAATTAGGCAGTGTAACTAAATGTTTGTTGCATGTGGCTATGGATGGTAGTGACACTGCAAGGAGATTCTGCTAATCGCAGTAGCACACCGTACGCCTCACAGATTGTGCATGTCTGCCATAGCCTTCTTGCATGGGGCTCTGAACCCTGTAGCAGACCTTCTCGCCTTGTAAATGCTGCCATCTTGCATCCAGACCATACTAACAGAGCCGACTCCTTGTCCTTCCCTTTTTTTCAGACGTACACATCTGCATCCACCAGAACCCGTGCCGGAATGAGGCTGAATGCGTGGATGACCCCGAGGGCGAGTACTCCTGTGTGTGCCCAGAGGGCTTTCATGGCAAGAACTGCGAGCTCAAGATGGGGCCCTGCGAGAGAGCTGGGTAAGATGCAGCCTGGAGTATGTACTCAAACCCTGTGGTGCAGAGCTTCCCTGAGTCAAGCGGTTTGGTAACTTTCAAGGGTTTCCTAGCCACATCATCTTTCCAAACGACCAAGAACATTTCTTTGACAATTTGCTGAACAGGAGAGTTGCACATTGACATGCAGACATGGCAGCACGGACCGGAGTGTGGGTTCCTGCTGGTCATGCCTGAAGGGACCCCAGACTGTAGGGCGGAAAGTCAGATCACGTGCTGAGGAATGGGCTCACAAGTATCATAAGCTAATAGCAGCAATGCGTGGTCTACATCCCAGTAACATACCATGTAGAGCAGTACCATTCATATGACATGCATGCTGGCTGAGGCTTAATGGGGGTTCTTAGCATACCTTCAGACTAGGGTTTGAGAAATGTATCGGACTTGTTTTTCTTATCTACGGTTTTACCCAAGCCCTAAGAACCTTTGTCCTGCCTCCCGGCCATCCAATATCTAACATAGCCAGGTTCTTTGTTTTTATTATTGCAGAGACTGTGGTCTACCTTTTATTTGATTTCCCGACTGGTTTCATGTCATTTTATTTTCTTACAGTAGAGAATTATGTGGTGGTGTTTCTGAACCCCACCATCCCCGACACCCCAATCCATATACATTTCTATCGACAAGCATTTTGCTCAACCCCCAAACGACGAGACAAACAGAGCCGCTAAACGCCTTTTAAAGAAGCCGTTTTACCCATGTGTCTTATTTATTAACTGGATTTGTGTTGGGTATCTGACTGAAGGACCTCTCAGGCCTCCCCTCCTGTGAGGGCAAGAGAAGAATTCATCAAAAGTGGACACCACTAAGATAAAGTTTAGACTCTTGGACCAATTGGGCACTTGACAGCATCTGCCAAACCCTGTAGGTGCAGCCCTCTGCCCCCAAGTGTGGGGTTGAGGTGCTGTCCTCACAGATCTGTGCCGCTGATAGGCAAAACATGGCTCATATTTTCATGTGGTGTCCTCAAGAAGCCAAACTTCAGCAGAGTGTCCTAGGAATTGCTAATCCTTAATTCGAGGGGATAGGGTCCTCCGACGTATTCCATATCTATGACAGTAATCGCCACAGCTGTGCTGCTTCGGAAGATCTTCGGCTCCTGCGTCGATGATGTCGATACGCCGCCCTCAAGGACCTCCTCCGACGGCCGACGTCACTGGATGTTATAAGTAGGACGCCTGACGCCCGTAGCCTCAGTTCCGTTTTTTCCGCAAACGTTTTCGCTTCGTGAATCTCGGTACGCCTCGACTCTTTGGAGTTTCTGTTGTTCATCTCGGTTCTTTGAACCTGTTCATTTGTGAAGTTATTCTTCGTGAAGATGTCTACCTCGTTTTCCACACCGCGTCCGGGCTTTAAGAAGTGCGGGGACTGTGGGTGCAAGATGTCGGTCACAGACTCGCATGACACCTGCCTCTGGTGCCTCGGGAGGTCCATAACACGGATGACTGTGTCGACTGCCAGTCGCTCACGTCGAAAGCCTTGAGGGAGCGCAAGAAGAAGTTACCGGTAGGTAAGGTGTCCAAGCCCCGGAAGTGGAGGTCTGCGGGGCTTTCGACGGACGACTCGAGGGGCGACTCTCCGCGTCATCGTCGGAAGTCCAGTGGGTCTCGGTCCCGGAGTCAGTCTCGCCACTCCTCTACCTCTTCGAGGCACTCCCGGAAGCGCCATCATCGGTCGCCTTCCCCGTCCTCATCCGAGGACTCCGCCCATCGGCGGGTCACTTAACCCACCAAGCATGCAACACCGGAGGAATGGGCTTCCTTCAGGAAGAAAATGTTAGCAATTCTCGAATCGCAGGGTACTGGTCCGTCCGCGCCTCCGAGTGGGGTCGGTCGTGATCAGCTGAGAGACGCCGCTCGCACGCCTTCGGGCTCGGGTGGTCGTCACGATTCGCGGGAAAGGTCCCGCTCGGACAAGGGGAATCGAACTTGCATGCCCGGTCCAGGTCCCGGTCCTCGACGCGCTCGAGACCGAGGGAGCCTGTGAAGTCTTCGTGGAAGACATCGACGCCTGTGGCGCCGAGGTCGTCGACGGACTCTCTCGAGGCTCCGCCTCCGAGGAAGTCGCCGACACCGTCAGCGCCCAGGATGTCGAGGGACACGCTCGGGGCACCTCCCTCGAGGCCTGTATCGACGCCGTCAATGCTGTCGGCGCCGCGTCTGTCGTTGACGCTGATTCACTCGACGTCCTCAACGCCTTTTGGGGCTGTGTCGACGGGGGTACCCCGTGGCTCGGGGGAACCACCTAGGAAGGCTCTGGCCAAGGTCAAGCATGGCTTCGGTTCCAGTTCTGTGCCTTCTTTCCGACATCTGGAATTCATTTCAGAGGTGAATGAGGGCTCTGATGATGGCATGGTGCCTGACACGGTGCCTGACGAGATTCTCTTGGGCCATAGCCAGTTTGAAGACCTGAGGCAGTCCCTGCATGATGCTCGTGGGCTGGACACCTCTCCGGAGGTGGAGTTTTGTAGGCCTGAGCCTGGCACTCATGCCGATTCTTCGTACCGGCGACTTATGTCACGGGTCACCGAGTACTTAGGATGGTCTGCTCCTCCAGGGGAGTTTGTTCAGGATAACCTTATGGATATCCTCGACATTGGTCCACAAACTGACCCGGTACTGCCATTCCATATGGCTCTGCAAAGAAGGGTGGCAGCGGCTTGGACGGCTCCTGAGAGTCTCCCGGCAGTGAGCAAGTCTTTGCCGCGAAAATACCGCCCAGCCAGTAGTGACCCCTGCTACTTGTCCAAGCACCCTACTCCGGAAAGTTTGGTGGTGCAGGCGGCTACGGCCCCGGCAAAGCAGGCGTCGTACCCAACCATTCCTCCTGATAGGGACATCAAGCGTTTTGCCGGCTGGGCGAAGAAAGTGTTTTCTGCTGGGGGTATGGCGCTTCAGGCGGCCAACTCCATTTGTGCCTTGTCTTGTTTCATGCTCACTCTGTGGAACTGTGTTTCCTTGGCGGCTGAACATATTCCCAAAGGGGATGAACGGGATGGTTTCCTTGCCATGGTTCAGGATGGCAAGGATGCTATGTGTGAGACCATTCAGTCGGGTTTGGACATGGCAGATTGCGTCAGCCGGTCCATGGCGGCGAGCACCGTGATACGCAGGTTTGCGTGGTTGCGGAAGTCGGGGTTTGCTCCTGATGTGCAGGCCCGGCTCCTCAACATGCCCTTTGACGGGGAACATCTTTTTGGCAGCAAGGCTGACGAGAGCCTTGAGAGGTTGCAGACCTCCAAAGCTGCAGCAAAGTCGTTGGGCACTGCAGTTTGACAACCTCTGCCTTTTCGTCTTAGGGGACAGCAATGGAGGGGAGGTTCCTTTCGTTATTACTCATCCTTTGGTAAAGCGAGAGGAGCTGCCAGTCAAAGGGGCCACCTTAGGAGTGCCAGAGGTGGAAAACAAGGTACTCGAGGTGCCTAGGCCGCTCGGGCTGTTGCCTCTTTGGCCTCAGGCTACGCTGCAGCCGCTTCAGCTTAGTCATGAGGCCATGTCCCATGGTTCGCCGGTTGGGGGAAGGCTGGCGCAGCATCTTGCAGAGTGGCGCGCCATTACTTCAGATGTGTGGGTTTTGGAGATCATATCCCACGGCTACTGTCTTCCTTTCCGGCAGAAGCCTCAAGACAATCCACTGGGTCATCTCTCTTTGAAGAGTCCGGATCCGCTCCTTGCGCAGGAAATTCAATCGCTGCTGGAGAAAGGCGCCATAGAACTGGTGCCTGTAGCGGAGAGGAACAAGGGATGGTATTCCCCTTATTTTTTGATGTCCAAGAAAGACGGGGGATTGAGACCCATCATGGACTTGCGCGGTTTGAACAAACTCCTCAGGAAAGACAAGTTCAAGATGGTTACTCTTTCTCAGGTCCTCCAGGCCCTTCAACTTCAGGACTGGTTGGTGTCTCTCGACCTCAAGGACGCTTGTTTTCATGTGCCGATCCATCCGAAGCACAAGAAGTACCTGAGGTTTGCGGTTGGTGACTCTCACCTTTAGTTTCGGGTCCTGCTGTTCGGATTGACCTCCGCCCCGATGGTCTTCACCAAGCTCATGGTAGTGGTGGCAGCGCACTTCAGGAAAGGGGGGATTCACGTCTACCCCTACCCGGACAATTGGTTGATCAGGGCGCGCTCTCCGGAGCAAGTCCTGGATCATCTGTCAGCCATCTGCCACTCCCTCCACAAGCTGGGCTTCTCCCTCAACTTAAAGAAGTCCCATTTGACACCAACTTAGAGGCTCCAGTACATTGGAGCAGTGCTCGACACGTCCCTGGGAAGTGTTTTCCTCCCCAGGTGAGGGCTCATCACATTCAGCAGATGGTGCACAAGTTTCAACTTGCCCAGACTCTCCCAGCGTTCGAGTTCTTGAGACTGCTCGGCCTCATGGCATCCTGCATTCTTCTGGTGCCAGAGGCCAGGTTGTGGATGAGATCTTTGCAGTGGGCATTCAAGCTCCAGTGGTCTCAGTCCTCAGGCAGGATGTCGGACCCTGTTCAGGTGCCGTCTTCGGTCGCCCGGGACCTTGTGTGGTGGGCCGACGAAGGCAATCTGATGAGGGGGGGCTCCATTTTGGCTGCCCTGGCCGGAGGTGACGATCGTGTCGGACGCATCCCTCACAGGATGGAGAGCTCATGCCAACGAGTTGACAGTCAGCGGTCGTTGGTCTCCGTCGGAGTCCAGACTCCATATCAATCTGTTAGAGCTGAGGGCCGTCAAGCTAGCCCTGAAGGCTTTTCTGCCGACTGTGCGAGGAAAAACATGTCCTGATCCTGACAGACAACACGGTGGCCATGCACTACTTCAACAAAAAGGGGGGCGGCAGGGTCACTTCCTCTGTGCAGGCAGGCGATGCAGCTCTGGTTCTGGGCAATCCGGCAGGAAGTTTCGATCTCAACAGTTCATCTGGCAGGAGACGAAAACGAGACGCGGACGCTCTGAGCAGGCAGAGCGCGATCTCTCACGAGTGGGAGTTGGCTCAGGAGATTCTCCTGGAGATCTTCGCCCTTTGGGGGACCCCTCAAGTGGATCTCTTCACCTCCAGTGTCAACCGGAAGTGCGAGAGATTCTGCTTGCGGGAATTTCCTCCAAACGGAGCCTTAGGAGACGCGTTCGTGGTGGAGTGGTCATTCCCACTGCTGTACGCGTTTCCTCCAGTCCCCGTCATCCCGCAAGTATTGTGGAGGTTACGGAGGTTCGGTTCCCGGATGATCCTCATTGCTCCGGCGTGGGCCCGGAGGACGTGGTACCCGGACCTTCTCGGCTTGTCCATCTGCCCTCCACGTCGTCTTCCCTACCGAGACGATCTGCTCTCACGGGAGGGGGGTCAGGTTCTCCATCCAGAGGTCAGGTCCCTCAACCTTCACGCTTGGTTCCTGAAAGGTTGAGGTATAAGGATTGGGACCTCCATGAAGACATGATGGAGGTGTTGCTTTTGGCCAGAAAGCCCGCAACAAAGTCCCTGTAACGTTGCCGTTGGAGGAAGTTCTGCGACTGGTGCAGGGTTAAGAATGTGGATCCTTTTGCATGTGAAATTCCCATGGTTCTGTCTTTTTTGCTTTCTTTGGCCCAAGGTTACCTGGCGGCGCTGTCCATATTTAAGCGCTCGTCTGAAGAGTGTTCCTATTTTGAAATTCCTTTAATTTCTCAGTTTCTGAAAGGGCTCACTAATGTGTTCCCTCCGTCACCTTTCCAGGTACCCGGTTGGGATTTGAACCTTGTTCTCAAGTTTCTGATGGGTGCTCCGTTTGAGCCTTTGCATTCATGCCCCTTGAGACTGTTAACTCTGAAAACGGTATTTTTAGTTGCGGTCACTTCCGCTCGCAGAGTGAGCGAGTTACAGGCACTTTCAGTTAAGCCACCCTTCACTGTGTATCATAAGTACATTGTACCTAGAGTTCGTCCTTCTTTTCTTCCGAAGGTGGAGTCGGAATTTCATTTAGGCCAGAAGGTTGTTCTTCCGGCATTTTATCCTCCTCCACATCCTGGTAAGGAAGAGGAGAGGCTCCATAGGCTTGATCCTAGGAGAGCGTTAAGCTTTTATATTTCACGCATGTCCCGGGTCAGAGTGGACGATCAGCTCTTTATTGGTTATGCTGGAAAGCGTTTGGGACAGGCTGTGACGAAACAGACTTTGTCTCGCTGGATTATTTTGGCTATCTCTGAGTGTTACCGCGTGGCGGGTAAGGACCCACCGGTCGGCTTACGGGCCCATTCTACCAGGGGTATGGCTGCCTCTACTGCCCTGCAGAGGGGTGTTCCTATTCGCAACATCTGTGATGCAGCCACCTGGGCTTCGGTACGTATTTTTGTATGTCACTATTCCCTCGATTCCATCCGGGGGCAGGATCTGGCCTTTGGCAAGGCGGTCCTTTACTCCGCAATTTGATAGGGCATGCTAAATTTCTGTTTTCTAAATTCTTTTCCCACCTCCTTGCATTGGTACTGCTTTGGGAGCCTGTCATAGATATGGAATACGTCGGAGGACCCAATCCCCTCGAAGAACAAGTTACTCTCTTACCTGGTAACGTTCTTTCGATGGGATGGTCTGACGACGTAGTCCATATCGCTCCCTCCCTACCTTCCCCGCTACAGAATTTCTTATGCGATTGCAGCTTACGTTTCCGCAAGGCTTTGTGTGTCAGACTGACAGAAGACTGGTGGCACACGTTCTGGGAAAAAACTACAACTGAGGCTACGGGCGTCGTGCGTCCTACTTATAACATCCAGTGACGTCGGCCGTCGGAGGAGGTTCTCGAGGGCGGCATATCAACGTCATCGAAGCAGGACGCAGACGCTGAAGATTTTCCGAAGCAGCACAGCTGTGGTGATTACTGTCATAGATATGGAATACGTCGTCGGACCATCCATTGAAAGAACGTTACCAGGTAAGAGAGTAACTTGTTCTTCTGTGCTCCCGACGGGCAGTATTCAAGGACCAGTCACACTCCAAGCCCTCTATGAGCTGCTTTTGGTGATTACTGCTGTCTCCGGTCCTGGTACATCCATTACAGACTAGCATCCATGAAGCAGGGATTCTCTCTTCTGACAGCCCCTTAAAAATCACCACAAAAACTATTCAGCAAAGTCTGGGAACTGCTGCCTAAGTAATGCTGTTTCACATGCATTCCAAAATGTAAACTTGGCCTGACTACACTGCATGTTAGCTTGACAGTAGGGTTCTTTCTGGAATACCACGGTCCAAAGGGACCCCCTAAAACCGTCCAGAAGGGACCCTGCTGCCAATGTAAATCCAGGATAGTCAGGCATAGTTCGATGCAGTGAAGGAAAGTCTCCCATTCTGTAGACTAATTATGCAACATATAACACATTTTTCCAGGCAGGCCCTCATTAGGCAAGTATCTTAACTTGTCTTGCCAGAAAAGAAACCACTTGAGACAGATGGCTTGCCCGGAGCGAGTGCTGAATACCAACCCGCGACTTGAGTTTGGACTTATTTACCAGTCGGATTACCATTGGCACTGCAGCCTTGTCTAGATATAATTAGGTAGTGCACTATTTTGCTGTAGGCTGGCATGGGTGCTCCTATAGCACTCTCTGAATTCTGACAGGAAGGTCTCCTCTATGTGAATCATCAAAGAGCCCAAATGAGCAGCTAGTCAGTAGATGTGGCATGCAACCGTTGCCAGCCACACAACACCCCAGAAATTCACTCAGCAGCACTTTAAAGGGTAAATAAGAAGCACATAATAAGGCTCGCTTTGGTGCATATGCTTATTAGGAACACGCCAACCAATGGTGGCTCAACAGGAGCGTCATTCCACCCATATCCCGGGGGAGTAGGGCTACTTTTCTGCAGTCTCTCATCATTGTACAGAAAGTGAGCAGTGCGTGGGAGTTCAACTATTGGCCTTGTGGACTGGCAGCTTGGGCAAAAACATATATTTGTGAGAAGTTTTCTGAAGTCCAGTAGTGTGATGGGGATGATGTGGCTGGGACAACAGTGCAGCTGAGGTTGTGAATTTGCACGGTCTTGGTGGTGGTAGAGCTAGATTTATTGGGTCATCGCTGGCTGGGAATGCTTGTTTATCGGCCCAGGTATGCAAGCTTCCTGTGTTAAAGGTCTTGTTCCTGAAGCTTGTCGAGATGCTATACCCCATGAGGCCGGCTACTAGGCTGTCTGTTGTGCTTCACCTCTAAGAGCATGGCTGGAAGATTGGCTTCTGCAACTGAGTGAGTAGTCCAGAAGCCTTTACAAGCGGAACATCTCATGCTTCAAGGAGTGCCGTGTGGCAACAAATGGCAAAGCTTTTTCACAGGGATGGGCAGCAAGTATCTGAATCTCAGTGAGGGCACTCTGTTTTGGCAACTACAATGTATCCTTCTCTAGGCCTCAGCCACTCAGACATATTTAGGATTACATATTTCAAAGCTGTGATTGCCAATGCAGCAAGAACGGGCTGCAAATGGCCATACAAATCTGCTGCCCCAACATTCTGTTTTCTGTTGTACAAAATGCATTGTAAGTATGTCAGAACTGGTGGCCTTCAGCATGGCTACTTGATGTATACCATAGCCCCTTGAAAATTGGAATTCATTACCTAGGTTCAGGTGTACAATTACGCGGACGACACCAAGCGTATTTCCAAGCTTAATGTAGCATATTGAATGGGCTGGTGTATTACAGTCATTGATCACATGAACCTCACGTGATTGAAAATGAATGCCACTAAAAGTGAGATCATGCTGGTGGGAGCCCTGAGTGCCCTCTGGTCAGTAGATACTGTTGGCCAAAGCAATAAGGCACTTGCTCAAACACATTTCCTTTTGACTTTTCCATGCAGAGCTCAGGCTGTGATTGCCCTTTCCCTCTCTCAGCTTGACAGTGCTAACAGTGTACATCTGGGCCTCTGCCAATGTTGGATACAATGCCTACAGAGTCTGCAGAACCTGTGGCTCACCTTTTAACTTGATGTGGCTGCAGAGAACACATCACACTAGTGCTGCGATCACTGCCTTGGCTAGCTGTTAAAGCCAGGATATAACGTACTAGTCTCTGTATATTGCCAAGGTTTATGATGAAACAGGACATATGTGCATTAGAGATGAGTTTAAATGTCGAGGATCTTCGAGCTTGCCAACTCTACTTGGAAACCTTATTCTAATCGTTATCAGTAGTGTGATGCTTCGTCTTGTATTCGAAGCGCCAGGCGAGCACTCTAGCAGGGACAGTTGCACGCCCTAATTTCAACATACAGCGTGTTCTTTTTCCTGGGCAAGTGTTGCACAGTGAATATGATGTTCCACTTAAGATTGCCACATTGCAGCACAGCATGAAGGGTCAGTTGACAGACAAGCCATTGCTCATTTCCTCAAAACACAAACTGAGTTCTGTTATGCAGGAAGATTCATTTTCTCTGATAAAGAGGGACAAGCGTTACCACCAATGATGATCCCTGCAGGAAGTTGATGTTATTCGTGAGGCCGCTTTTAAGTGAGTCAGTTAGCTGGATGTAGGCATACAATGTGCCTTCACAGAAAGGTAGAGGAGTCCCTGAACAGCTCCAGCACAGCTGACCAGTAGTAAGAGGTGTCTTCAGGTCTTCTTTTGCCAACACCCGCCAAAAGCACTTACAATTGTCGGAAGCTTTTGCTAACTGCCTAGAAATGGCACACCCCATGAAAAGCCCCCTGGTGTCAAAGCGCTTCTCTGGAAATTCAGGAATAGTAGATGTCCTAGTGTATTAGCACTATGAGCACAGCCACAAACTACTGAGGGCAAGGAAAACTGCAGTGCTGCTGGTGCCACCGCTCCAGCCTCTACCCCAAGGAGGGATGTGATCAGATATATCGAAAGAAAATGGAGTCAAAGGCTACCCTTGTCAGTGACGCTAAGGTGGTTTGTCTAAAAGGGTGCAGTGGAGCTTTGGATACCGTATATCAATATGCTCTTCCAGAAAAAGAGAGACAGTTAAGTTCTGCAATTTATTAGTTCACATCCGATAAAAGAATATTTAAAATAATGACATATGCCGTCCTGGGCACAAAAAGGTATTGTATATAGATCACAATTCTTTGTACATATTTCAGTGGGTTAGCACAATTCAAGTGACTGTGATTTTATGTATTGCTAATAATAAGGCAGTACACAAGCATGGTCGACACACAAACAATTGAGGTGTTTCTGGTGCGGTGGATAGGTGGAAGGAACCAGCGGTTGGAGTGGTCGTGACCTGCTGGTAATGGCACCGCACTGTCGTCAGGACTGAGGGATATTGGAGCACAAAGGTGCCGTAAGGAGAATGACATGGGCCTGTAATTGGTAAAACATAGGATGGGGTGTTAGATCTGGAGTTCATTGAAAAAGGCAAAGTAAAATTGCACAAAAGGGGACACTGCGGGAAGAACAGCCTACCTAAGGTAGTTCAAGCGTCATGACTGATTGTTGTTCGAGGTGCCAGCGGTTGAGTGCCTGGCGTGTTGATTGTAGTCCGCAAAGTGGATAAGCGATCTCTGTGGTTGCTAAAGAGATTCAAAAGAATGTGTATGGTTCAAGGGAACTGGCACAGTGATGTGATCAGAGCAAGGACCTTGGTGCACTGCCGTAGCTCGATTGATCCCGTGGGTCCTGAGAAGAGGGACTCGCCAGAGTGTAATCCAGAGCCACCCGGTGGTTCGCTATCCATATCATGCCAGTAAAAGGGATTTGGCAAAGTCCCTATGACGACCACAGGGGTAGATTTCACCCAACTCCCTGATAACTGTGGCCACTCTCCAAAGTGATAGTAAAACAACCCAGAGGTAGATTCACAACCAAAGGAGAATAGCATTGGGATATAATTGAATAGATCAGTGTACAGAAATGTGGACATATTTGAGTGATCTTTGTTTGGGCTATCTGATGAGATTGAAACGCAGCATGAGTTTCTTTAAATCACGTCCTTATTTCACATAAGGGCTTCGGCACCATTGTGTTAATCTTTATATCAGTTCTCATCCCTGTCCGAGGGTTTCAGTTTTTGTCAGTTAAGGTAATGTAAAAGTATGTCATTCCTTACTTTACTTTCAGTTAAGCAAGGCATTTGAAGGCTTATATTTTGCACACTCACACTTATTTTTATTCTGCTATAAAAACCGTTCCCTCCCACCTTTCCAAAGCAACTCGGCTCTCCCTTTGACCTGATTGAAACTCTACAATCCAAGGTGGGATCCATGACCCTTGCATGTCTTGGCCTAATTGTACCTATGCTGGGAAACCTTCCTGACACTTCCTTTAACTCAGGATGGCCTCCAAAGTGTTGCTCCTCAATTTTCCTCTGAACCGGAATGGTGCGACCCCTCAATGCCGGCCTCTTGAAACCGAGAACGCATTCAGAGCTCCAGTATGACTCTCATGTGCTGGAAACCATCTTTAGCAGGCACCAGATCAGGGCCATGAGACGCACATACCCAGCCTAATAGGCTGTCTAGGTAACGTAGCTTTGGGCCCAGAATCAACACTACAAGACTTTGATTAACAAAGTATTGTCCACAAATATCACTTACACTAAGACATAGTGGATAAATGTCAGAAAAACATTGTAAATGCATTTATCCAAATTGTCTGAAGGACAATTGAATTAAAGTTACTTGAAGCAAATGATCTGCCACAATGACTCGTTCCTCTATTATAAAAAAATATGTTTAGGTGTCATGGAGAGATCAAATGGGTACCAGACAAATGTGATTGGTGGGTAAGACGTCTGAGCTATCCTTGTCCTTTTTTGGCACAATATCTAGCATTCAGATAATGCACTTGTCAATGGGGCGGGCGGCATCAGGAAAAGACTGCCATCTTCTCCTTGCTTCCAGGAACTTGGAAATGATCCAAATGTTCCTAAAGGCCCGCGGGTGGACCAACGTAGGAAATAACCCCTTCTTACCATGATTATAGCACCACTTCTAATTCAGCATGTCAATACGGTAACATCTGGAAACCCCTCGCTTTTTCACATTCCTGCCTAAGTGAGCATGTGCTGGAGGATTAATGAACATGGGGGCTGACATGTGCAGTTATACATCCTATCTGCTGTCAGGTTGGGAATCAGCAGTGCATTCAATACACACGAAATGCTGTTCAATTTCTTTGTTATCGCTGTAAACCTTGGATGAACACCTGTGAGGCTGCGGAGGCTGGGGATGTAACTAAACTTGAGGGATATAGCTCTAACAGTACCAGGGTAGAGGCCAGCGGAAAGGTGCCTGGGCTCTATTCTAAGGAGACCTACTGCCCGGGTCTAAATGTCCAGTTCTCTGTTCTTCACCAAAAAGCCAAAGTTCAAGGGTTAAAACCCCCAACTGCTGCCTCCAGGGCACTAAGTCACAGTTTGCTTTGGCATCTCCTTAGTGGTATCCTTAGTTCTTCTGGCTGTCCCTTGTTCTACCTTCATGTCCAGTAAAACAAGTTCCTAACAGCACTAGTTCAAGGGGACCCAGTCCTCCATTTCATTTTCCTCTGGGCGGATTTTCCTTACACGTGATGTGCTCCTAACAGGTTGGTGACAGTGTCAACCTTTCTGGTCTATATTTTAAATGCATTACTGTCTTTTGCACAAGCTTACCCATTATCCTAGTAAAAATGGCTATCTCTTGGGTTACACCCTATCTTTATGAGCAGCTGCCTTTGTTTGGCGGTCTTTCTCGTGGTCAGAGTTAGGAAGGGCAATATATATTTTTCCCGTGACAGGCCTTGACCAGAGTTCAGGAAGGACACTTGTGTGCTTGGAACTGGTTTGCACACATAATTATCACAGAATGGAGAACCACGCTGTTTAACTGCTGCATTTCCCCTGGCAGGTGGCTGGGGTAGCTCTCAGCCCAGCTGTGCGTATATCTGCGAAGGTTTTGGAGCCATTCAAAAGTAGATCACAGAAACTGCTGTCGGAAACCCCTAGAGGACCTTGAAGGACACTGTGGTACTGCTGGAACTGCCATTGCCAAAGCCAACACCTTTAAGGCGAACCTCTGCCTCGCGACCAAGAGTAGCCGACTCAGGTATTTTCCTCCCATGAACCAGCGAGCACAAATAGATAACCATCCTACATAGTCCTTGGAACTCTTCTAAAGCTGCTTGTGGGACACGCACACTTTGCTTCTGGCAGGAAGCTCTGAACATCCTGAATAAGCGTCTCCTCCTTTGTCTGGACACAGAGTATGCTTTCTATGATGCGCCCTCACTGGCTGCAACATTGTGGGACATCTTGGCTGGACGTTGTACTGCTGCTCTTCGTCTCCAGACCAAGGTGCTTGCTAGCATGGAGCCCCTTTGCCCCCTATGCTGACTGCAGTCCCTTGCTGTGTCTCAACAAGACTGTACATTGCCATTTGAGCCATGTGACCTTCTCCAGTGTTCTTCCCCAAGCAGAGGTCATCCTTCGGGCTCCAGGCATCCAGCTGCATGTAGCGTATATGACCGTGAGTCCTTAAGGGTAGACTGGAAACTGCCACCACAACCCAATCCCGACACCAGAGCTCACTTTGGCAACCATGGCATCTGTGCCATTTTCATTGCAACCTTCAGTGTTAGTAGACTCTGCAAGTTTTATGACTTGCCTGGAGATGCTGCTCTTCCTCTTAGGGGAAACTGGAGCTTGCTTGCATACCCTTTTTGTTCTGCCAGAGGACCACATATATCTCCATAGGGCATAAAAGTCCTTACCTGCAGCCATCCTGTGTTTCATCCATAGTGGTGGAACCTGGATTTAGGATTCTTGTGTGATGTCTCCCTACCACCCCAGTTAGACGGTTGCTCTCTCTTCTTCGCAGCAATGTTTAAGTACCATTAATTACCAAATCACCTTGTTTTTCACCATAACTGCACTTTATTGACTTGGTTCCGCCTGAATTCTATAGGAGGATATTTGTATATTGTAATATGTCTCAGAGTCCCTTGGTGTGATGGAGTAAGGTGGCTGGCGAGGTGGTATCATTTTGGCAGTACAACGTTCATACATACCCGTTTTTTTTGGGCAAAAGAAACTCATCAAAAAATATGGTTGAGTGAATAAGGGCATACAAGGGGTACATGGTGGGAGTATAGGGAATAAATAAAAGGGAACGGAGGGCTTTTGTGTGTGGGAGAGGGGTAATCCCACAAATAAAAAAATAAAAAAAATAAAAATTTGAGTTTTTTCAGCCCAAAAATGTCTGCGGGAAAAAAACAGGGATGAATGAACATAGAACCGCTTTGGCTATAGACTTTTATTTGGATGAAAAGAAAATAACCTATCTCTCCCTTTTACTATAGGGGTTTTCCCTATCTCAACACAGAATAACTCGGGGGCTCCTCAGCATGCAAGTCAAAAAACAATATACCGTCCTTGGTCCAAACATACTACTCTATCCCTACCACTAAGAAATAAACCAAAAAGGAATGGTTTCCTCTTCCTGGTGAAGACAATCCAGTCGTAGGCTGACTTAACAGTCTCTTGCAATATGATCTTATTTACTAATAAGATTCCCTTTTCCTGGTCTATTGGGAAGAGTTTTGGAGACTCTTCGTCGATGGACCTTTGTAGTTTTTAGAAGACTCTTTACCTCCTCACAAGGATTTGCAAACAAAAGAGTTGAGACTTTATCAAGTCTTCTTCTTGTTGCTGGCACCTTGGTCAGGACTATTTTTAATATCTTGAGCATTGGGGAGATTACTCCCTGATAGTTCTTTGTCCTTTTGGTATCCTTCACATGTGTTGGGTTTCCCACTGTGACGAGGGAGTTCCCTCCCGAGGCACTCTTGAGATTTATGTTTTTTCATGTCACCACTGTGACGAGGGAGAGAATCTTGGTTCTCTGGGTATCACTACTGTGACGAGGGAGATGACTCCCGAGGGATACTTGACTCTTGGTTCTCTGGGTATCACTACTGTAATGATGGAGATCACTCCAGAGGAATACTTGACTTTATGGGCTCCCTGGACCCCACACAGCTTTCCCCCAACTCTAATTATCTGTATCTCCACTGGATCTCAGGTCGCTATTGGTTCTGTATGCGTTTAGCACGTATTCCTGCTTTGCGCCTCTTAGGTCTGTGTGTCTTCACAGAGCCGTTGCTGCAACAGTCTTGGTGTGTTTTATGGACCACCTGGAGCACCTGGGAGAGGCCACATCATTGCTGGACTCTTTCTGCTTCTGCAGCGAGTCGGGTTTACTTTGGCTTGCAAAGTTCTTTTCAGCTTCTTCCGAGACCTATTGTCTCTCGATGCTTAGAGCAGGGCAGGTTTGAATTTCCCAGATCCTGCAGGACGGGCGTCGGCTTCCCTCAGAGCTTTTCCTGTTGCCGAACACACTTAGTCCTTCCTCTTTTTACTTTATATTGCTGGGACAGCCCCAGCGTAGCATCAATGTTTGCCATCAGTGCCTCTGAAGTTATCTTGATGCTTCCTAGTGGCCTCCTCATCATAGTTCTTTGGTAATCCCTTCTACGGTTGTTCTGTATGTTTCTTTGGTTGACCTTCATGTCTGTCCAATCTGGTCTTACAGATGCGATGGTAGAGATTTCACAATAACACACAGTAGCAGTTACATGTTGGTAGAGAGGAGGAGTCAATAGGGTCATAGCTTCTGTGAACAAGGGTTTAGGGATATCTTTCATGGGACAGGAGTCCTTATCTCCATGAGGGTAGTCTCTCTCTAGAAGTTCCTCACGCTTTTTATCACTCTTATGGGGACTAATGGGTAGCATCCTCACCTCCCTAGCCTTATAGGGATAGGGAAGGGTTACCCTTTGGAGAGAAGTGACGAGATCCTGTGAATTGTCACAACCCTTAAGTAGCTTTGCTTGTTCCTTATCGCACTCCAGTTGTGAACAATTGTGCAAGGGATAGTGCCGGATTTGTTAAGGAATATTCAGACTTCTAAGTGTGGGAGAGGGTTTAACAACTGGTCCACTGGGATCAGGTGGGGTTCGTCCCAGGCTGAGCTACAGTGATGAACATCGGAAGACTGGCTAATTATTGACCAGGCCTGTGGTTGCTGGAGAGGCGGCGGTGGTGGCCCTTGAAGCACAGAAAGCACTTGACTCTGTGTTATGAGTCTAAGTTAGCAGGATGCAGATACATTCAGGGTTCAGGAGCCACGTGTTGTGACCGATAGACCTACTATCCACACAGCCACTGGTGAGGCTGAAAAACTTCAGGGATGCCTACTGTCAGCCCTGCTTTTTGCTTTGGCGAAGGCGCAGCTGGCAGTAGACATTTTGAGAGGAATAAAAGGATTTTGGTTGGGCATAAATGAGTATTCACAGGGTTGCAGCTCTTGCCAGCCAGTTTTCCAAATAAGGTAATGCCCCTATGGCACACAGCAGCGTGACTGTCGCCATCACCTTCTAAAAGCTCGCTGGGCCGAGTTCAGACTGAAGGGGAAAACATTGAACAGATGGGATCTGCTGGTGCTGGCGAACTGAAGAGGATGCCAAATGGGGCTGTGTAAGTAATTGCCCTGTATATCCATGGTGCAAAGCCACTCCCCCATAACCCCCCTCCCCACCCCACTGACACTTGAGCGAAGCTAGAGTAACCATCTTTAACCTCCTCACCGGTAAGAGCTGCTTCCACTGGCAGAGATCCACTGCTACCCCCCTCCTTCAGAACAGTAAAGAAAAACTAAAACCATTTCAGCATTTATTTGCATAGGCATTGTCTTGGCCCAATATTTTAAAAAATAAAGCAGCAAGTCGAATGTTCCAGTCCATTGGGGCAATTCTTCACTTTCAAGAAGCACTTTGGAGTCAATAGGTTAGGTTATTTACCATAGTGAATACTGTACAACTATTCCATGGTCCCCAATTGCTCTATAATCATGTGGCGTCTTCTTAAACATGGGCGAGACTGGCGCATTTAGTACAGCAGAATTTTAAAGAAAAATAGCAAAGCACAAGGGTGCATGTGCATCCAGAAGACATAGCATATTTTTGGATGGAGGGACTGGTTCTATTGCCTGCAGGCAGTTGTTGAAGGGTGTGGGGTAAATAACAGGCAGGAAGGGAAAGATGGTAGTCTATGTGGGATATAGAAAGGATCCAAGTGTCTTGGGTCATGTGAGAAACCTGAGACGTTTCTCCCAGATTATTTCCTGGGATCCTTTGTTCAAGTGGCCTGGGGAGGGCCATTGCTCTTGGATCCCAACCCTGGGGGGGACACAGTATTCCTCCCGTTCCGATACAACCCTACCCGACATCCCCTCAGTTGTCATGGGATAATATCAGCAGATAGTCCATTATACCCCATTACCTTTCTGTAAAAAAAAGGAGAAAACGACCAAGGAAATTAAAACCCAATAGAAAATCCATTCACCTATCACAATACATTTACCTTCTTCATCCAGACAAAAACCACACATGGTTTTTCCATGATCTCCAGGAAAACCTACGACTCCCACAATCCCTAATTCCTTTCTAGAAGTCCAACTACTGGGACGAAGAATAGGCAGCAAATTACCCATAGGAATCAATGAGCAATGGAGTCCTATGTTTATTGAAAGAAAGGATGGGTATCTCTTCATCGTGGACCTGGGGAGCATATGAAATCAATGAGCCAAGGAACGTGGTCACACAAGCAAATAATAGTATAAGGAAAATTTGCAAATAAATTCGACTTCAACGTGTGAACAGAAGGGGGTAAGCTTGGTCAGAGGGAAATTACATATTCATATTTTATTCATCAAATACTATTGCTGTGGCTGTTGGATTGAGTGTTTATTCTTCAAACCGCCACTGAATGTAAAAAGTGAACAAGTGGACTGAATATGATCTGAGATGAAGACCACCTCATCAGCAATTCGAAACGAGCAAGCCGAGATGTGAACTAATCTGTGTACATGTTCTTGTACATTCATTGTCTACTACTAAGCTTGCCGTGTGTGTGTCCTGATGAAGACGAATATCAGTTCACTCCCCTCTTTTGCGATTGGTATGAACTAGATATAAGTATTAGTCGAAACTACAGAACAATTCAATACCTTGAGATATGTTTAGCACCGACATAGCACTTTATGACAATTTGCAAAATCTTTTGGTACTATTTATGTTCATGTAGATAGTATGAAATTTACAATTCGAGAGAAATATAGCCATTAACCCTGACTCAGCAGGGTCATATGTAATGAGGCTTAGTCAGCAATTTATGCTATCTAAATTGACATTATCTCTTTATATAGATTAATTATCTGAGCTTTAGGTAGTATCTAATTTATATGCCTTCTATAATGTATTATCATTGGTTTTATGATCAATAATGTGTTCATTATTTTTTGACTATTGTGTGTATTTGATGAATAAAATATGAATGTCATTTCCCACTGACCGAGCGTACCCCCTTTTGTTCGCATATTGAAATCGAATTTATTTGCACATTTTCCTTATACTATTATTTGCTTGTGTGACCACGTTCCTTGGTTCAATGGATTCCAATGGGCAGTCTCCATGTTGTCCCGATAATGAGGTCAGGCACGGAGAGAGAACTACTCACACCTGACTCAACTCTTTCAGAAATTATAACCTGATCTTGACCTTGAATCTGTTGGTTGCCTCTACGACCACCAGTCTGGCTCCAGAGCTGCAAAAAGCATGGAAACTGCTCTCCTGAACATCTGTAAAGATTTGCTCTCAAACCTTGATTCTAACCTTCCTTCTGTCCTCTTCCCCTCAATCTTTCTTCTGCCTTTGATACGGTCAACCATGCCATCCTGATCAATCGCCTCTGAGATAACCTGGGTATCACTGATCAGGCCCTGGCATGGCGGGCCTCCTTTCTCATTGACCGACCCTCCCAGGTCCAACTCGGGTCTTTCCTCTCTTCTATCTCTCTCTTTCCGCTAGTGGTGTTCCCCAGTGATCTAACCTCTCTCCCCGGCTGTTAAACCAATACCTTGCACCTTTTGCCAACTAGAAAGCTTCCTTCTGCTCCAACTTTCAGTGTTATACGGATTACATCCAGCTTTCATTAAGGCTCCCCTCAGCTGCCTCTTCTCCTTCCCTCATTCAAGACTGTCTGACTGCAATTCAGGAATGGTGTGCCGCCAATGATCCATGCCTTAATGCCAGTAAGATTGAGATCCTCCTAATCGGAACACCAGCTCCCTCCTTTCCTCTCTCTCTCTGACCGCCCATTCTGGATCCGCTTCCTGCTCCTACATGTGAGGCTAAGAACCTTGGGGTCATCTTCGACTCCACCCTCTCCTTCTCTCCTCACATCTTTGTCGCTAAGAAGTTAAACTCTCAATTGCACCTGCTCAGAGGTATTCTTCCTTTCCTCAATTTCTCGCAGAAGCTCATTGTCTCCAGAGATCTGGTCCTCTCTAGAATGGACTACTGCAACATCCTCTTTCTAAATCTTCCAGCCTTTACTGTCCGACCTCTTCAACTTATTCAGAACAGGACTGCAAGATTTGTCCTTGGCCTCAAGCCCAGGGACCGTATCTCTCCAGCTCTGAAATCTCTTTATTGGCTCCCAGTGGCGGCAAGGATCAAGTTCAAGACCCTCTGCATTGTCCACAAGGCATTCTGGGGCCTGAGACCGCACTACCTCCAACTCTCTTTTCCTAAACATCTCCCCTCTCAAGCTCTCCACTCATACACTTCCAACTCTCTGAGGGTCACTCGCTTTTCCAAGCAGAGAGTTGGGGGCAGATCTCTATCCTTGGCTGGGGCGTCCCTCTGGATCAGCCTCCCTGCCCCTCAAACTTGAGCAGAACCATTTCCAGTTCCGGAAGCAACTCCAGACCATCCTCTTCGCTTCCGCTTTCTCTCTTCCTCTCCCTCTCCCCTGCTGATTCCCGACTGCTATACGCACTGGCTACCCTCTGAACCTGGGCCGCACCTCGCACTGCCTCCGGTTCCCCTAGGACTCGTGGTCTGTATCTGGAACCCTACAGTCCCTTCTCTGTGCATTTACGAGCCACCCAATGGCTGCACTTCTTGATTTCCCTGCACTGACTGCACCTTGAGTTACCTGCACTTCTCCCACCACCCCCTGCTCCTCGGCACTTCTCCCTTTCCTCTTCCCTGCTTTTGCACAAACTGAATGACACAGGGCCTAGTAAGATCGTTGTTTTGTCCTCCCTATGTCCCCCCTCCCTTGTTAGACACCCAGGAACACTCTGAGCGAGCAGGGGATGCTGAAGGAACCGTAAAGACCAGAAGGAGAAGTCAGCAGCTGGGAGAACCTTGGGAAGGCAGAAGGGGGGGGGGGGGGTGGACTGCCAAGTCACTGACACCTGTGAATACAAAGGGGGCTACAGTGTGGCAGGGGGGCCATGCCTCAGTGAACCAAAACTCCAGCTACACTTTTCTGGTAGTTTAAATCGGTGCTTGCTCCCTGGGTGAGTTCCAGAAACCCAGGTAGTTGAGGGGCAGGTGCTGGGATTTGACCTCAAGTTAATCCGCATTGAAGACCCGCTAAGACCTCATCAGTGACGGTAAAAGATGGAGTCCCAGTGACTCGAGGGAAGCTAAGGTGGGATAACCTGTTGTGTCAAGAACTTTGTGTAAATCCCAAAAGTACCTGTAACTGGCGAAGTGGGAATAAAACCTTGAATGTGCATTCTGGGACTTGTAGTCCAAAAGAGCAAAGCTGTGAGACAGATTGGTCCGGTACTGCGTGAGTTCTCAATCATAGGTCTCTGTAGGTTACTCAGGTGAGAAGTGTCAGAAGTGAAAGTTAACGAGTTGTAAAGAATTGTAAATCAAAGTGGTGTTGCGACGGGTCAAGCAAAGTCCCACGCACAGTCAAAAGTCTTCAATTCTGGTGTCAAAAGGGATCTGATCCCGATGAGGGGGATCCATGGCCTGAGCCCGGTTGAGGGAGACAAAATTATGAACATTGTGTGAAAAGGGATCTGAGCCCGGACGAGGGTGATCCAAGGTTCGAGTCTGGACGAGGTAGACCAAATTGTGAATTGTGAGCATTGTAGAAAAGGGGTCTGAGACCGGATGAGGGGGACCCGTGGGTCAAGCCCGAAGAAGGGAGACCAATCGTGAACTTATGAATGTGAGAATCTTGACAATGGAAAGGAAAAGAAGGTCCTGATACTGAGATATTGAACTGTACGAGTAACAAAAGAAACAAGTACCAGCCGTCATTGGGAAAGAAGGTAATACTGTGTGTTTGACAAGAAAAGTGAACTTTGTTTCAAGGCAGGTAGCCTGTGTTTTGACAAGAGATGTTTCTTTTAAGAATCCTTTTTGTTTCTTAAAGACTTTGCCGCAGTAGTGCGAGACCAGCTGAACCACTGAACAGTGTCCTCATGCCGAGGAAGCCAGAGTGTGCATGAGGCTCAAGCGTGCTGCCGTGTCCTGTGCTGAAAGCGTGGGGATGGGAGGCCAACTGCTCAACTGTCCTGACATATATTGTTTCTTGAACACTATTCCTGTTTGCATACACTACTGTCTGACACCGTTTTGTATTTAGAAGTAAGCATTGGCAATAGGTTTATTAGCATAGACCCTTCTATTTTGACAGACTCGACTTAGACTGTGTTATTATTATTTGATTGTTGTAGCTTGCTCCTATCCTTAGATTTAGCTTTAGATAGGCGTTTAACCAACCCTTTAAAATTCAATAAACACCCTTGAACTGTGTCTCATTTGTGTTGGTCTTCATTGATGATACCAAGCCTTTCCTTAGTCACCAACTGCCAGGTAGCCAGATGGAGCATGACCTGAACCTCCCTTGGACCCAGAGACCATCAGAATGTAGCCTTCTCTCCTGCAGGTGGACATGGTGCCCTTAAAGAACGCCTCGATCCTGTTCCACTTCGGAAGACTATGAAGGCACAGCCTCTTCTCCCCTCCACAGGATAGGGATCTAGATATGCATTGGTGTCAATCAGTCGTCTTTGTCCCAGTGGTGACACACCTGGCGAGGGAGCTCACTGTTCAGGAGGACTCCTTGAGCAGGTTCTGCAGTCCACTCACAAGTGGCAACTTTATCTGGAGGGCTTGGAACAGATTTCCTGTCAGTGGGGGCCTCCTCTCGTGGATCATAGGACAATGTCAAGTGCCCTCTTTAACCCTAATGGAGGGGCCACCATACAGACTCTGTAGGCACTGCTTTTCTCATTCCTTTGTAGGGTTGACATTTTATGCGCTTCTAACTCTCCCTCTTATGGGAAAGTGCTCCACAAATGGAAACATTCTCAGAGCTTCTAACTTCTTTTGGTCGCTCCTTACTGGCCCACCAGGATTTGGTCCTTGGATCTCCTTAAGTTATGATATGATATGATAGTTTATTTATATAGCACCTATACACAATGTGTTTCAAAGCGCTTCAAGGCAAGGGAGGGAACACGGGAAAATACAATGACATTCTTACAGGCCATGAACAGTAAGGATGTGAAATTAACTATCGTACTCGGCCTGACGACATTTCAGATAGTGCAAGAGCTAAGACATAGATAAGAAAGGCAGGGGGAGAGTGGGAAGGAAATGGAAACAGACAGGCAACTACCGTACTAGGCCTGACGACATTTCTGGTAGAGCTGGAGAAAAACAAAGGGTGAGGGAGAGGGGTGCAGAAAGGGAGGGGAGGAACAAAACAAGCGACTATCATACTAGGCCTAACGACATTTCAGATAGTGCTGGAGGGGGTGTGGGGAGGAAAAAAACTGTAATGGCAGGGTGGAGGAAACAGACAAGGTTGCTATCATATTATGTCCAGGGACCATTCTGAAAGAGTAAGTGCATAGAAGAAAGTAAGGGGAGGAGATAGGAAAAGGGAGAAGGGAAAGAAGGAGAGAATCGAGAGTAAGCAGTCAGCAAAGAGTGGAGAGCGAATACAATTGCAGAAGTCAGTAGTAACACATAATGTTGCAAGCCAGGATACAAGAAGAAGATGGGAACAGCATGATTCAAGGCCACCATGAGTACAAGATGCAAAGGAAGTCCAGCATGAGAGTTGAGAAAGAGTGACGCACCGTGAATGAATGAAGTTCATAAAAGTCAAATCCAGCATTGGCCACAAGACGGTGATGGTGAAACCAGAATGTATCAGGACTGACTCCTGCAGAAGTAGCCTGGAGCAGGTTGAGGGGGAGCATGGTAAAATAATCATGCAAAACAGGTAACACCTGTGTGCGAGGCGCAAGGGAACATCACAGGGGGATCATAGGGGGTGGGGATGGCCTGTGGGGACAGAGGGGGTAACACATGTTTGTGCATGCTTACCTGCTGTCTGAGCAGGGGGTCGGGCCCTGGGTCCTCCTGGTCCGAACAGGTCCAAACAGGAATTGCCCTTTTCTTCGTCTGCTCTTCACTGCAGACGCCCGGGCAAGAGACGCCCTGGATCTAATAGTTAAGAGCAGGAAGGAAGAGGCAGGGCTAAGAAGGTGGGTGGTGCTTAGACCAGGTGACCTAGATCCACTTGTACCTGCTCCCGATGTGCAAAGGAAAAGAGGCTGGAGGACTCCTTAAGTAGGTAAACAGAGCGGCAAGCAGGAAGGCACCAGGTGGGTGGGGCTTGCTAAGTGGTGAAATAGAGCAGCAAGCAGGAATTCAGCAGGTGGGTGGGGCTTGCTAAGTGGTGAAAAAGAGCAGCAGGCAGGAAGGCACCAGGTGGGCAGGGTTTAGGCCAGGTGACCTAGATCCACTTGCACCTGCTCCCCATCTGCCCATCAAGTTGAGCTTAGCCCCCTGTGTCTCTTACCTGGAAGACCGGAACTTCTGCCACAGAAGTGGGGTCTTGTTCTTAAGCCCTCTCTTGACTGTTTCCTTAGTGGCTGGTCCCTAAGGACCTAGTGTTTGAATGGCTCAGCCCTTCTCGAGCAAAACCTAGACATTGTCAATACAGCAAGAACATCTTCCATTCATGCACAGTACACAAGCAAAGGCACTCCTTTCTACCACTGGAACCTGGACAAGGAGCTAAACTATTTCCACCTCTCTAGATCAAGAACTATCATTTATGTCTTACTAGCGATTATGGGTATTTCCCTGAAATCTTGCCATACTCAACTTTCAGCCATTGGTGTACACCTTAACACTGGTGGCACCTGCCCTTCGCTCAAACTCTGCTCAACGGTGTCCAACTTTTGAAGGTTTCTGAGATCGGGGGAATCTAGGAATTTTTGTTTTGTTATTATTTATGATTAGGTCGTTTCACAGGGTATACGTCTCTAGGCCATTCAGAAGTCTTCAGACACCCGGTTGAGTGAGGTCCATATGAAGGACGTCATCTGCATGATCAAGCCACTTGAAATGTTGCTCGCTCACTTTTGGAGACGCTAGAGCACAGATCTCAAGACTCTCCCCAATGTCTGATATTAATATATTAAACCGGCAAGGGGCCAATATGCGCCCTTGCCGGAGGCCCCTAGAATTATGGATTTCTTTAGAAAGCATCCCATTAAGATCTAGACAAACCCTCGGTTTTCTATTAGAATGCAGTTGCACCAAAATACTCGGAAGACTCTCACCCCGCACCACCCGTCGCGGGAGATTCCATTTCTCTAACTTAGCCCAGAGTTTCCCCCGATTAACAAAATGGCTGAGGAGAAATCCACAAAAGAAAGGAATATACTGGGTCTGTTAGGAAGGCATGCCTTATTCTGGAACAAACTTAACATTGAGCCATTCAGGTATGCACCGATGGATTTCCTGATGTCTGACTGAACCTTGTCATATGACCAGACTCAATGGCCCACTTTTCAAGATACTGGAGGGTTGTCCTATAATTCATGGGTTCCGTTGTGTTTCCCTTTTGAATATGAGAGGGACCAGGTCGGAGGAGATTTTCTTTAAGTGACAATATTTGTGAATATTTGCGAATCCCTTTTTAGAATGGCATTCAAGAGGCCATTCGGACCCATTGCATGGGATCTGCTTGCCTTTTTAATTGCCCCCTGCACATGATCTTGGTCAAAAATAGAACCCATCCTGTGCCATTCTCCAAGTAGGCCCTTCCATTGCAGGTCCCCTTTTCTGCATAAAGATTGAAAAAGTGCATAACCCAGACACCCTCTGAGATCGGATTAATCTGGAGTGTAGCCTGGGCACCCTCCAACCCGCCGGTGACTAGGGGTCTGAAGTTTTAATTGGAACGATCGACATCAGATCATCTTCTTGTAACGTTGGGGTGTTCTGGGTCCGGCAATAAAGCTTTGCAGGCTACCATCACCCCGTTGGCTGCTGACTTGCATTCTAGAATGTAGAAAACTCACAAATGCTCCTTCTCCTACGGCATCCATGCGCAGGTACTTTGCACCTAGGTGGCACAGGAGCCGTTCAGCGGGATATCCCCCCTGGAGGACATCTGTAAGGCCCCTACTTCTGCTGCTCTGCATGCCTTCTGCCCGCACTACACCATACACCTCAGTTCTGGCTCAGGTAGTCCTACTGCACCACCTTTCTGGCCAGTAAATACATCTATCCATCATATAGAGGCACAGGGACAGGATGCAGGAGTACGTACAAGTTACTTGCTGTAGTGACTACTGTACTCCTATTCCATAATCTCCTTTCGTCCATACAGCCCTCTTCATCCCCGTTAATATGTTGGTAGTATCTTCAAGCGGTTTCAAGGACTAAAGGTTGGAGGGGGCCATGTCTTCCGGATGTACATGTTCCCCATTGCTTTGCTATTTTTCTTTAAAATTGTGCTGCATTTAATTCTTCATTCCCACTCATTTTCAAGAAGATGTCATTTGTCGATGGAGCAAAGGGGACTAATGGCAAAGGTGTACAGTATTCACTACGTTGAGCAGATTTTACTAGCTCCTCAAAAATTAAGAATTGCCTCATCGGACTGGGACATTCTACTTGTTGCTTGTACTTACCCGTGGGCCAAAGGACAATGGGCCTCATTACAACAATGCTGGTCCAGACACAATGCCGGGTGGAACGGCACCTGCCGCAGATATGCAAGCAGCCCAGTGTGGGCCTGGATCAAACAACGAAACGGTGGCCTCCGTCATCGCAATCAAACATACACAGTTCTGTCCTTTGCCATTTTCTGAAATATTTACACATTTTGAAATTAGATGTGGGGCTTACACAGAAATCCCACTTTTCGTTGTAACATCTCCCCTCTTGCTCTATAAACTTGGCAGGCTAATTTAACCAAATATGGATCCATCTGGTACGCAGCCACTTAGTTTACTCCCCATACATTGTGTTGATGAACATTTCAGCCATCCTATCCTGGGCACATATTTCCACTTTGGACATCTCTTTGACCAACATGGTCAGCTAATCTCAATGGTTATCAATTTTAAAGAGCTGGGCCTGTTGATAAAAACACATTGGGGCTCATGTTCGGCCTGGAGTAATGTTAATGAAAGACATAAAATAAGCAGGGATCATGTACAATTACGATTAAACTATTCCTGACATGCTCACATGTCAGGGAGGGTTTAATTGTACTTGCAAGCATGGTAAGCAGTTTTAACAATTTAAATCAAACACTGCCTGACATGCAAGCATGTCGGGCAGGGCTTTATTTAAATTGTGAGCACCGCTTTCCATGCGAGCATGCCAAGCGGCGGTCACAATGATGTCATGCCAGGCAACGTTTACTCACTTTGCACAGCGGAGTGCAAATGTGAAGAGCAAAAGGCAGCGTACAGGTTTTGCCATTTGCACCCGGCAGTGCAATGACGAAAATGTTACGCCTGGGACCTGAGTGCAACCGTACTAGGACCCCGCAGTCGAATTACATTTTCTTTATAAAATGAGCTCCATTACTCCTGTTAGGTAGTTATTTGTATTAGTATTAACACTTCCATTGTCGATATCCCATCACTAGTTGGTTTGAGCTTGCTTGAAATGTCTCTCTCTCACTTGCTCACTCTCTCGCTTTCTTTCCCTCTACCTCGCTATGTGGGTTAGAATCTCATAGTCAGGCGTTCGCTTTCTTTAGCTACCCCACCTATTGCACAAAGCTGCACAACCAGAGGGAAAAAACGAAATCTTGAGGGGAGGCTGTTTTATCTTGCAAAAAGGACAATTAAAAAGAATTGATTTTATTTGTACTAACATTGTAAACTGAATAGTTTTCAAATATAAGTGTTAATTTCTAATGATCAATTCCAGTATATATTGTAGCCCTAACAAGAATGTTACCATTATCTTGGTGAACAAGCCCTGTATCAAAACCTAGAATGACCACATACGTTATTTTCTGATAGGTGATCAATCCAAGATGTACATTATGGTACCCTCCTATTGTACTTTTAAATACCTCTAGAAGAACGTGCATGGGGCAAGTAGCACCAGTGAGTGTTTCAGCCTGCTTTGCATAAAATGAAGGAGCATTTTGGGAGCATAGGACTGACCACAGATCTTTAGATTTGACTGATAGGTCTGTGGCAAAAGGCCTGCATGCTTTAATCCCCAATTACATAATGCACATCGGGCTTGGTGCTCATTTCCTTTTTCACAACATTACCACCAACAATGAAATGTTTTTAACATTGAAGCATAGGATAACCTGGCTGTGACTTCACTCCATTGGAGTCAGAGGGCTGATCAGAGATCACATTTCCTTTCACTGGTCCTCATCACAAGTTGGGCGGTAGCCCTTAAATGCGGTGGTAACCAGGTTTCCACCAGATTTAAGGATGCGCCCTATCATGTGTATGGCGTGTTTACACCCAGCTCATAGCTCGGGCTAATGACACTGGAAAAATGACGATTTTTGGCATAATTACAGTGCGGTACTGCCAGTGGTAATTGCGCCAAAAATGGACCCAATGGGGAATAACGTTTACCGCACAACCCGTGATCCAGCAGTAATACCGCCAGATGGGTGGCCGGTAATGTAAATAAAGTTGGGTGGTATCCCATTTGGGATACCGCCTAACTCGTGATGAGGCCCACTGTATCCAGTTCTCCGGGTAAGGATGCTCAGTTCCCAATGCAAAATCCTACATGTAGGATAAACTGGTTGTTGGTATTTTTGCTCTGTTTAAGGATCTCAAATGAATTTGTACGCTAAAGGAGACTATAGCATGTGTGTTAAATCAGCAAGTCACTTTCCTCGTTTCGTCAAATCTATAATATTCCTCTTTTGTTTTCTCTTCCAGGTCCCCATGTAAGAATGGTGGGTCATGTCAGGATAATCATGGCTACGCCACCAACTTCACCTGCAGATGCTTGGCAGGATACGTTGGGGATCTGTGCGAGCTGGATGTGGATGACTGCCTGATGCGCCCCTGTGCGAATGGCGCCACCTGTCACGATGGCATCAACCGCTTCTCCTGCGAGTGCCAAGTGGGATTTGAAGGTCGCTTCTGCACTGTCAACATTGATGACTGTGTCTCTGGCCCATGCCAAAACGGTGGCAAGTGTTATGACCGTGTCAGCGATTACGATTGCATTTGTACCAATGGCTTCACTGGCAAGACTTGTGATGTTTCCCCAGGTCTAGTTCCTAAACCAACTCGCATCACATTAAATAGACCAGCATCAAAGGATAATCCGAACTTCACACCAATGAGGGGCACAACCAGTGATTATCCTAGAATCACATGGCCTCAGCCAATCAGGACTGTCGACACTGACAGCTGGAGCTCCAATGCCAGTGAGAAACCAAATGGTGGACTCTTGAAAATCTCAGTGAAGGAAGTGGTGACCCAGCGAGACCCGGGTCTTACAGAGGTGCAGATACTGACACTAGTTGTATTTGGTGGGCTGACTGCAGTGCTAGTCATGCTGACTATAGCTTTGGTTCTTTGGAAAAAAAGGAGAGTGCGCCATAGACTAACGTGGTGTCAGAGTTCTTCCGACCGGAATAGAAAGGCTCATGATGAGGAGTGTCAAGTCCACATGCTCAATATAGCTGCGATCGAGCTCAGAAAGACAACAGAACTCTGAGATCTCTGACTCATGAGTCTTGCAATGGAAAGTGTGTAAGAGAGGATCTTACAATCTCGGTTATCGCTTGTCAAGGGCGGCACGAGTTGAGTTTCTGAATTCATTGGATCTCAGAATGGGAACCTCGACCAAGATTCAATCGGCTGTGGTTGTTGCACCACAGAGAATCCCGAACATCTAATAAAGGAGCTGCAGCTTCCAGCTCAAGTGACTCGGTTGGCCTTCTCCTGTCCTGGTCAACTGTTAACCAGGAAGTGCTTGGATTGGAATCAGTATGGCAGTGGGCCAGATATTGGATGGAGCATTGTCTTTGGTAATGCCAGACCCAAGATCATTAGTGAAGTGTAGGGTTTCCCACTGGGTTTTGGCAGCTAACAGTGATTGGTGTTTCCGAACAGGGTTGATACGATCTGTTGATGCACTACGTAGGCTATGGGGCATGTCCTACAATTCACATAATGCAAAGGGGACCAGGCCATGCACTCGTCGAGATGTTGATGCACTAGACATATGCTATGGGATCCTGAACTGCTGATTGTACGCACCTAAGGCACTTAACCCACTCTGGGTATGGAGAAATTACTGGAACAATGTTCTTTCCCTGCATGGACTGGGCGGCCAAAGGACAAGAGGGTTCCCGTCTGTTCAGTCACACTGTTTACTAACTCTTGTTGAATTCCAAAAAACATCTTCAAGCATGGTATTTGTATTTTTTATTTTGATGGCAACTCAACCTAATTCGTTACTGGAGGGAGCACAGGCTTGATCTGTGTTCGTGGTGCCAGATGTTCAACCTCACCAGTGCAGAATTCACAGTTGTTTCTGTGCGGTGCTCTAGAGAATAAGTGTATTTAAACGTGGCATCACCGGTTTCCCCTAAAGCTGCTTCCCTGGGCCTAAATGATTGACTCGGTTCTGAGGATTTTGCCCATGTTCATTATGATTGACAGGTACCTGTGGTTTAAACGTGGTCGGCTATGGGCGACCTTGCTTTTCCTACATTTCGTATGGTTTTTCCTGGATCACTTTGCCTTGGGGCCTTCATTTCCAGTGGAAACCCAGATGTGTGTTATCAACTCCACAAATGGTCTATGAATGTATTTCTCAACATTTTTGACTTAATTGAGAACACATATTCAAAACACCCAGAACACCTGCCTATTCTGTGGTACTGTGACTTTGAAAAAGGAAACGTATATTAGATTTATTTGGAAAGATTTTCTTTGCAAAGAAAATAATGTACCTCATTTGGGCATCTCCAGGGACCAAGAATTGCAGAGCAGCTCAAACTTTACTTTTCAGACCATGCAACCATTATAATCTCGAATGGACAGTATGCCCTTTTAACTTCTCTCCACACTGTAGTCTCTGGTCTACAGGGATCAGGATCCCCATTTGTTTATTTCTCATACAAACACTCCGAAATTGAATTTTCTTTTGCCAATCCTAAAGTTTAGTCTCCAGATTACTAATGGGAAGCAGTCAGCCTGTTTGCTGGTGGGTCGAGGATGCACCAGCCACATATGTTGCTGATATATCACCCACATCCCAAAACATGTGTAGCGAAGCAAACCTTGATGGGGTGCCCGACACGGTACAGCGTCCAGCAGGTCACTCAGCCACCCATAGCTTTTCTGTTTCAGATGGAAGTCACGGCTGCTAATTGCGTTCTGACTCCCTTCAGTCCTAGCACCACCCAGTAGGATGGAGGCGATACAGAGCTTACAAAGTGGGTTGTGGGTGCGTGGTGGGGGTGTTTTCCCCCCAACTCTACTTATATTCTTAGGCATGTCTTGGGAGAGTGGGTAAAGTTTGTCATAAGGAAGAACGGTCTGGCTGCTTTTCAGGGTAACAGAGTAGTTTCAAAGCAAAGCAACATTTCGCACAAGAAGGGACCCTTGCTGGGCAATGTTAAAGCTCAGTGAACCACTATTAACTGATGCCCTACCCTTAAACTACTGCCCTGGCCCTGGAACGCGGTGACGGACTGCCTCTCTGAAAGGGACAGTCAAAGAGATGGCCCTACTGATAAAACATGAAGGTAAGACTCCTTCCATTGAACCAGTGTATCAATACTACTACAAGTAGAAGTCATTATTCTAGCCCCTCTCATAGCGCAGTAGTCCTCTACTGCCAGCCACATGCCCAGGAGTGGGAAATGCTTAAGCTTTAGGGAAACTTGAAGCACTGAATGTCATGTAGTATGTCCATTCATATCTCATATAACATTCGAGAAGGGATTTCAACCATTATTTATCCCACCCACTCTCGAGTGTGTAACTCAAAAGACGGAAGTAAATAAGAACATCATTCGTTGCCAAGTGTACATCAATTACTGCGTTTGTTTTTCATGTGAACATTTAAAAGCGAGGTATCCAACAACCAGAGTAAAGGATATCCGTGGGTTGGGTGGACCACTTTCTGTGACTTGGTCATTTGTGTCGCCTTTATCAGGGCCAGGGTGTTTCCATATGAATTCTTGGAAACTTGTGTGCAGTAGAGTTAGGAGAATCCTCATTCTTATTTTAGTTTCTCCCTATGTCCCATGGTTCAGCTTCCTAATATGTGAAACACACTACTGCTTCCTCCAAAAGGCTAGACCCAAAGTGAATGTTCTCTCTGGTGTTTCCATCAAGAGCCAATCTAGTTGGTGGCTCCTGGAGTCCGTCTTGGTGTCAGGCGCTGGAATTCTTGCGCCCAGGACCACCTTATTCGAGGGCCAGTTCCTTGCCCACATCTAGAGACTTTTGGTTCTTCCTGAAGGACAGTACAGTCGTTTAAGAGTAGGGCATCTGTTGTTGATAGCGGTTGACCTATTGTGTTACGTTTATGCTCCGTTTGGTGGACAGGCGTATATGAACCAGGGTTAACTGAGTGGATCCCTTGATGTGTTCCCAATGTTATGGCTGCTAATAATCTGCCTGCTCATTATGAGCAGGCTTCTCAAAACAATGAGTAGTTCCTTCCTTTTCATGAAGTCCTCTATTCCCTGATTTATGTGGGCCTCATGCCCGGGCATAAGCCCCTACAAAAATCATAACCAGCATTCCTGCTGAGCCAAGAGTTTTAACACAACTTCTGAGCTCTAGTGCCACGCACACCAGATAGCTGCATCCCAGGGAGTATGAAACAGAGCAATATGAGTCCAAAGGAAGTCCAGTTTTGCCTTTGGGTAATTAGGCTCCAAATTTAATTTACTGCTGGCTCCAAAAATGTGGCCTGCATCAAGATTTGGAATATAGAGGCGGGTGGTCCTCTGTTAACTGAACACATGCTCACCTCTAGTTGGATGCTTCAATCCTGATTTGCCGCTAGTCACAGGAATTGTGTTTATCTTGTATCGAGTTTCTGTTTCATTAAAACGGTTTGAAGGCGATTGAGCCCTATGGGTACTACTGTGGTCATGCTATCATCATCATCCCCAGTGACCACATGTGCCATGCTTTAAGTGATTAAAGAAAGAGGAGATGCATTGTTGCCTGTTGTCACGCCAATAGAGCCTCTTCCCTCTCTTGCCTCCTTCCTCTCAGACTCTGATTTGTATATGTATTTCCCCCTTTCTTGTTACGGTGCTGTGCTCTCAGCTATCTAGATGTGCGCTCTAGAAATCCCATACATAGAACTCGATTTTTCTGAACATTCAGATTTTGTGAAATTTAAATTTGAGTGAAACAATGATGCAAGGATGGAAATAACACTAATTCCGGGGCAATTACTTTACCAAAAGTATACAATAAACAAGCAAACAGAATACTGAGCATGACAAGGGCCGCAGCTTTTTCTGTGTACGTTGAGAACGATGAGCTCATTTAGTGTGTGCTGTCATGCTCTGAAGGCATGTTCAGTTGTGTAATTATTTTCAGTCTATATGCACCGAATCATGGCTTTCTGTTGCTAAGATCACTCCTCTCTTCTTTATCGCAACCTTCCTTTTCTTTCCTAGTCCTGCTCCCCATCTTTATGCCATGTTGCATGCTGTTTCATTTTGAAATCTTCTTTTGTGTCGCTTGGGACCCTTGCAATAATGGTGACGGCTTAAGATTGTTATCTCCCTTTGTCCCCCACCATAGAGGAACCATTGGATATAGTAGAAACCTGGGTGGACAATTGTCAATCTATCTTGGAAGGTGCTGGCAAATCACATCAAAGTCCCTCGACAAGGTACCTTGACAATTCTGTTTGTGTGATTGCAAGACACTGCTGTAAGCAGTACAGGGTGGCTCATGTGCCTATTGCACACGCCCATCACTATCCAGCTGCAACATATTCCAAGATGGGGGAAGGGCCTGACCTGGAAAAGACGCTTTTCACCAAAAAGTCTGTGATTGGATCTTCAAAAACATTGTATGTCTGCCATACCATAAATGATTTTAGCACAAGATGTTTCCTTTATTCAATTTTGATACCCTAGTAGCCCCCATATCGGTCTGTATTTGTTGCACACCTTACGTTTGTTGAGTGCTTCCTACCATCTCTACCGGAGAGCATTTATAGTGCTGTGACTATGACGATTGTTGATCTTAAAGACCTACTGGAGTCCCAATGCCCCCAATGTGTGTGATCCTCCTCATCTCCTTCTGCCTCAGCCGCTCATCTGCTTAAATTGCAGGTGCTTAGAGAAATGTATAAAATTCCTGTAATAAGTGCTGGTTCAAATAATTGGGCACTTACATTGACCAATAGCCCCCTTATTGACACATTGAGATATCATGGTGAAGTCCAGCCCTCTGCATCCCAGACCTATAGTTTGCCCTCCAAAAGAGTGTTGCTGAGAGCCGGGTAAGCAGCGCTTCTTGTAAATATACCAGCACAGAGATGCAAATGTTTGTATTATTTGTGGCCTTTCAGAAATACTATTTTTTTAAAATGTTGACGTATACATGTATGTACATTTTTCTCAATAAACTATTATCGTGGAGATTCTGAGTCTTCCTTCTGAACATTGCTGAGTGGAGGTTTAATAGAGGGGGGATGGTGTGTGGAAAGGGTGAAGGGCTCCCTCTGCGGGTGGAATAATCTACCACTGACCACGGTGGAGTCAATTTACACCTTTTATGAAAATGTGAGTAACTTGCACGTAAATAAAATTCAATTGGGCTTTTATATCCATCGGGAGTCGATATTATAAGCGTGGGACCAGGAATCTAACCCATGCCTGCTCAGTGCTGTCTTGCATCCACCCGGCCCACATAACGTTTACGTTATGCCCACTGTGTGCAAACTGCCCATGGGAGGATTCCTCAAAGATACATGCCCACAAGCTTAAGCACTGAGTAAATGATGCAAATTTCAAAACCTTTGTGGATTGGCCAATTTTGGTCAACATCACCTATTTCTTTAATTATGTTCCTTAGGATTCCCTGTATATAATTGTACAAAAATTGTCCCCTTATTTTCCCAAATGTTCAGCAGTTTCAATCCAATGTATTTTAGTTGTAGATAGAAGTGTAGCAAAATCAGATCCTGGCAGTGTGTTTGAATCTCCAAGATTGATTCAACTCTGTTCATGTGACTCAAGATTGCATGGCCACTACTTGGCCACTCCCATTCTTAGCGGATTATGCACTTAAGAAGCTCCTAACCTTGTAAATTAAGCCTGACTACTTTACACACAGCACTTGGTATATTTAGCTTCTTTCAACAAGGCTCATTTTTTTAATACTTTAGGCTTTTTCTCCTAGTCAATTGGGAAACTCCATTAGTCAATGCTTTTCCTGATTCAATGCAGCCTGCAGACCTTCTTTTTTCAGACTTTAGCCCATTGATCACTTGGCCCATTGCTCACTCCCACCCTCCCCATGTGCTCTTCTCAGTGTCTCACCTGCATGTCCTCTGCTTGATGTTGGGCAACACACAGGAGCTTGTGCAACCACAGATGCCCTTGTTGTGTGTTTGCTTGGCAGATGGCTGAAACACTGGGAAAATACTTTCAAGAGACCTCCTCCACAGTTAATTTAACAATACCCAGCACCAGTGGAGCATTGCATAGCCTCATCAGCCCCTTGGTTCTATAGTGAAGGATCTTTACCTTACCAGGGCCAATCCAGAAGATCCCATTCCATGGGCTTCAACCTGTGTGCACACCAAGAGCCTCTCAAGGCCTATTACCAAATTCAGTTCCTAGGAGGTAACTTGTCACCTTGAGGTTTATTGTATTTAGGCATTAAAACCGGAGGGCTGTCTGAGGACCGCAGGTCTGTTACCAGGGTTCACCCCGAGGTTCCCCATCCACAAAGTACTACATCTCTCCTGAAGATTCAAATCAGACAGGTTCACAAAATGGCGTACAAGCCTGATATGTCTGATAAGTCCTCAACTTGCATTCCCATTCTGTGTGTTTAACCATTCATGGAACTGACGTCCTCTGGCCTTTTTTAGGCTCCACTTGTGGGATCTTCAAGTTAAAACTACAGCATCATCATGGGGTGGCGTGTGGACCCTGATGTAGGAGTTGGTAAAAAGTGTCCAGACTAACCTCCACCACAAATCACTCAACTAGACTGGGCACCACTGCATTTTATGTCTCATTTTCTGCCTTAAACTGCGGCCGGCCTAATGAACCTAGGTGCCCGATTCCTCATCCGCACATTTTGGGTGAGGATGGTTTCCTCACTTTGGGGTACCTCTTCCTGTAACAACACCACCTGTACCACAGGTCCCCTCCCCTGCAGGAACATCCATTGCTGCTCCTTCAGCTACTAATGCTACGGCTACTTCCATGGTGGTGCTTTCCCCTGTCACAAAGCCAAACAAAATGAACAAACAAATTTGCTCTTCGAGTGGATTGTGTCCTCCAACGTATTCCTCATCTTATATAGATGTATTCCATCCAGCTTTGCTGCTCTTCGGAAATATTTTCGGCAGAGGGCGCTGTGCGTCAATGTCGTCGAGTTGATGGTCCCTCGAAGGCCTCCGTCAAGGGTGACGTCATCGGGTGTATAAGTAACACGCGCGGCGCCCGTTAGCCTCAGTTCTGTTTTTCCGCAGTATACGTTGCTTCAGACATTCGGCGCGCCTCGAGTTCTGTGAAGAAATATAATATACAAAGAAGAAATATGTCCTCGTCATCGACGCCCACCACGACCCCGAGATCGGGATTCAAAAAGTGCAAGTCGTGCGGCTCAAAAATGTCGATCACAGACCCACACCGTGAGCGTTTGTGGTGCCTCGGAGAAGGCCACGACCTGGAGGCCTGTTCGAAGTGTCAGGCGATGACGGGGAAGGCCTTGCAAGAAAGGAGAGGAAAGCTACAGGTAGGTCGAAAAGATCGAAAAGGCTCTAGTGTCGAGTCGAGACCCCATGAGGAGAAATCTCCTCGACGAGAAAGGCATCGATCTAGATCCCGAAGCGATTCTCATCGCTCGTCGTCTTCGTCAAAAAAATCGAAGAAACGACGCCACAGGTCTCCCTCCACCTCGTCAGACGAGTCTCTGAAAAGGATGAAATGCCCCACGAAACATTCATCTTCCGAACAGTGGGAAGCATTCAGGGTCAAAATGATGGAGGTGTTTGAGAAGGCGAAGCCTCGGTCCGCGCCTTCTTCGGAAGCCGGCCGGGAGCGTCATCGCTCCGACACTCGCGCGCCCTCGAGCCCGGGTGATCGAAAAAGGAAGGATAGGGAACCTTCCAGGACGCCGAGCGAAAAACGCTTGAGTCGAGTCGACCGCTCGAGCACACCGACGCCGTCCGACACCTATCACACCTCGAAGGGAAAATCGTCAAAGACCGCCTCGACGCCCTCGAAGCAGACCCTGTCGACGACCACTATGTCGTTGACGCCGTCGATGCCTTTATCGACGTCGACGCCGAAACCCTCGGCGCCAAAGGCTCCAGCCAAGCCAGGGAAGCCTGAAAAAGAGAAGGAGAAGGTAACAAAACATGTAATTTCCTCAGAGCCTGGTACTACACCTCTTCCTCATCCTCTCCCAGAGAAGGTTTTCAAGCCTCGCCCTAGGAAGGAGTTTTTCAAATCCCTGACCTCAATTTTTGAGGAACAGGAGAGATCTGATGAGGAAAATGTACCTTTTGGGTTGGAATATGCCACCCCAAATGTCCCAGAATGCTTGATCTCAGAGGAAAGCAGAATGAGGGATTTGATGGAGTCTTTACACAATGCAAGTGGCATTGACACTTCTCCTGAGAATGACTTTGGTAGACCAGATCCATGAGAGCATGCCAGTCCATCTTACCGTCAGTTAATGATCAAGGTGGTAGATTACTTGGGATGGGCTAAACCACCAGCCCAATTCTTCCAAGATGATTTAACAGACATATTGGACCATGGTTCCACTGAAGACCCAGTACTACCTTTTCATGTAGCCTTGCAAAACAGGGTGGCCAAGAATTGGGAAACTCCGGATTCTATTCCTCCGGTAAATAAGTCCCTCGCACCAAAATACCACCCAGCCAGTAGCGACCCCGTCTATCTGTCAAAACATCCAACTCCCGAGAGTCTGGTCATACAGGCAGCCACAGCTTCCAACAAACTTGCGTACCCGTCTATCCCTCCAGACAGGGACGATAAGCGTGTGGATGGTTGGGCACGGAAGGTATTTTCAGCCGGGGGCATGGCATTAAAATCTGCCAACTCCACATGTGCCTTGGCAAAATTTTCATACACTCTGTGGGAGTGCATCGCAATGGCAGAGGAGCACATACCAGAAGGGGAAGAAAGGGAAGGGTTCCTAGCCATCGTTAGAGATGGAAAGGAAGCCATGCAGGAATCCCTTCAATCTGGATTGGACACTGCGGATAGTGTAAGCAGGTCCATGGGCACTAGCACAGTAATGCGCAGATTTGCGTGGTTACGGAAGTCAGGTTTTGCACCGGATGAACAGAACCGCCTTCTGAACATGCCTTTTGACGGGTCTCACCTTTTTGGCAACAAGGCTGACGAGAGCCTTGAGAGGTTGCAGACCTCAAAAGCAGCTGCCAAATCTTTAGGAGCTGCTATTAGGCAACCTCAGCCTTTTCGTGCGCAAGGGCAGTCATGGAGGGAACGATCCTATCGTTATTACACCTCATATGGAAAGGCGAGAGGAATGGCCAGTCAAAGGGGCCAGAAAAAGGCCACTCGCGGTGGACGAGGAAAACGTGCTAAGCCAGCTCCAGCTGCAGCCTCTCTGCCATCAGCGGCTGCAACATCTGTCACAAAACCACTTTGAGGACTTGCATCACAAAACACCTGTAGGAGGCAGGCTGTCACAGCATCTGCAAGAATGGCGAGCCATTACTTCAGATGTTTGGGCTCTAGAAATAATAGCCCAAGGCTACTGCCTTCCTTCCCTTTCTAAAGCAACCGCAAAGCAATCCACCAGGGAGACACCTGTTGAAGTCTTCAAACCCGCTCCTACAGCAGGAAGTTTTAACCCTGCTGGAGAAAGGTGCTATAGAACCAGTACCTGCAGTGGAGAGGAAGAAGGGATGGTACTCCCCGTATTTTTTGATCCCCAAAAAGGACGGAGGACTGAGACCCATCTTGGACTTAAGAAACTTGAACAAGTTTCTCAGGAAGGGCAAGTTCAAGATGGTTACCCTTTCTCAGATCCTTCAGGCCCTTCAACTTCAGGACTGGTTGGTGTCATTGGACCTCCAGGATGCTTATTTTCATGTGCCGTTTCATCTCAAACACAGAAAATACCTGAGGTTCGTAGTTGGCGACTCACACTATCAGTTTCAAGTCCTGCAAGTTTGTGTGGACCTCCGCCCCGAGGGTCTTCACCAAGTTAATGGTAGTGGTGGCAGCGCACCTCAGGAGAGGGGGGATTCATGTCTACCCGTACCTGGACGATTGGTTGATCAGAGCGCGTTCTGCCGAGAAGGCACTGGATCATCTGAAAGTCACCTGCCACTTCCTCCACAAACTGGGCTTCTCCCTCAATTTCAAGAAGTCATAGATGACACCTTCCCAACAGCTTCAGTATATAGGAGCTGTACTAGACACATCCTTGGGAAAGAGCTTGCCTCCCAAGGCGAGGGCTCAAGACATTCTTCAGATGGTTTCCAAATTCCAAAATGCCCAAAATCTCCAGGCTTACGACTTTTTAAGGTTGCACGGCCTCATTGTCACAACTCAGAGATGGTGTCCCAGTTGTTGCAGATAACACTCTCCCAGTTTTGGGAAAGTTAGCTTCACTCCTCGAATACGAATGTCTCTAACGTGATAGGCTAAAGACTTTCCCCCCAAGAGCTCAGCCTACAGAAATCTATTCCACCTGTCAGGCTGGGGGCTTGAGTGGAAAGGCAGGAGCAGACTCAGCAGAGCTAAAGGAACAAAGAACAGAGCAGACGTTAAGAATATGCAGCCAGGTGTTGCCAGAAGAACAGCAAACACCACCGCCAAGTACCCACTCTTACCTGTTCCGTAGAGAAATGTACCAGTAACCTACTAGTATTGGACGCAGAGATGAGGACTATATAAATGGTGAAGGAGGAGTACACCAGTATACCAGGACACCCATGTCAGTGCAGCAAAGCGTCCCAAAAAGTGCCCAAAGTAATCCAATGTAGAGTTAGCAAAGCGTCCCAAAGAATACCCAAAGCTATCCAATGTAGATTCAGCAAAGCGTCCAAAAAAAGTACCCAAAGCAATCCAATGTAGATTCAGCAAAACGTCCCAATTAAATGTGCCAAAAGTGTTTAAGCAAACAAAAGGAAAAGACCAAGGAAACAAGCGTTCACCTCACGCTAGTTCCTTTGAAAAATGTTCGAGTGAGAGAGCGTCACAGCCTGAGGACTTAGCAATTGGAGGTCCGAATGGCAAGCCGAGTTCGAGTATTCTGGGGGAAAGCAGTCAAGGGGGGCAGGCGTCAGGAAACAAGAAAGGGCAAGGCAGAGGCAGGGTCTTGATTTAAGCGCGGAGTTCAAAATTAAACAGAAGTCGGGAAACAGCGCTCGTAACTAACACAGTTTAGGAGCACCTGATGTTCGAACAGACAGTATTTAAATACGGTCTTCAGAAGGGCACGGCAACGTAGTACGTGTGTGTCACGTGACTACCATTGCAGGAAGATGGGAAATGTAGTCTTAGATGGCTCTGTGTGCTGAACATCGCTCAAACAAACGCCATGGCAATTTCCAATGAAAACGGAACGTGACACTCATGGCATCCTGCATCTTCCTGGTGCCAGAGGCACGCTTGAGGATGAGATCCCTTCAATGGTCTCTAAAGACTCAGTGGTCCCAGTTCTCGGGTCAAATGACGGATCTTCTTCAGATTCCGAACAAGGTCAGACAAGACCTTCTATGGTGGACCTGTACAGAGAACATCCTAAAAGGAGAACCTTTTTGGCAACCATGGCCGGAGATCACAGTAGTGACGGACGCCTCACTCCTGGGGTGGGGAGCTCATGCCAACGATTTCACAATCAACGGTCGTTGGTCTCAATCCGAGTCCAAACTGCACATCAACCTTTTAGATCAGAGGGCAATCAGACTAGCGCTGAAGGCCTTCCTGCCATCTGTCAGGGGAAAGAATGTCCTGATAATGACGGACAACACAGTGGCCATGCACTACCTAAACAAAAGGGGAGGTGAGGGGTCACTACCTCTGTGCAGAGAGGCAATGCAGCTCTGGTTTTGGGCGATTCAGGAGGGAATCTCTTTAACAGCAATTCCTCTAGCCGGGGAAGAGAATATGACGGCAGATGCTCTGAGCAGGCAGAGCACGGTGTCTCACGAATGGGAACTGGCTCAGGAAGTCATTCAAGAGATCTCCGCCCTTTGGGGAACCCCTCAGGTAGACCTATTCGCAACCAGTACCAACCGAAAATGCGAAAGGTATTGCTCAAGGGAATTTTCCCCGAGAGGAGCCCTGAGGGACACGTTCGTGGTGGAGTGTAATTTCCCACTATTGTACGCGTTCCCTCCGATTCCCGTCATTCCTCAGGTCATCAGGAGGCTGAGACGCTTCGGGAACCGTATGATCCTAATTGCCCCGGATTGGGCCAGGAGAACGTGGTACCCGGACCTTCTAGATATGTCCATCTGTCCTCCAGTACGTCTTCCTCAGGGAGAGAACCTTCTCTCTCAAATGGAAGGTCAGGTTCTCCATCCAGAGGTCAAAACACTCAACATTCATGCTTAGTATCTGAAAGGCTGAGATACAGCAATTGGAACCTTCCAGATGATGTTATGGAGGTGTTGCTTTCGGCAAGAAGGCCAGCAACAAAGTCTCTATACCGTTGCCGTTGGAAAAAGTTTTGCAACTGGTGCAGAGAAAAGAATGTCGATCCTTTTCTATGTTCTATTCCGGAAGTACTATCTTTCCTTCTGACCCTTGCACATAGAGGTCTAAATATCGGAACAATAAAAGGTTACCTTGCGGCGCTTTCCATTTTCAAGCGCTCATCGGAAGAATGCTCCTACTTCAAAATTCCTTTGATAACACAATTCTTAAAAGGTCTCACTAATGTGTTTCCTCCTCACCCATTTCAAGTACCGATTTGGGATCTCAATTTAGTCCTAAAATTCTTAATGTGTGCTCCTTTTGAGCCTATGCACACGTGTCCATTAAGATTACTAACATGGAAAACGGTCTTCTTAGTTGCTCTAACATCAGCAAGAAGAGTGAGCGAATTGCAGGCACTGTCTTCTGGGCCACCCTATACTGTGTTCCATAACGACAGAGTTGTATTGAGGGTTAAACCATCATTTTTACCAAAAGTAATATCTGATTTTCATTTAAGTCAGAGATTTGTTTTACCCACATTCTATCCTCCACCTCATCCTTCTAAGGAGGAGGAAAGATTACACAGACTGGATCCAAAAAGAGCTTTAAGCTTTTACATCTCTAGACTTTCTAGACTTGGAGTGGACAACCAGTTGTTTATAGGCTACACAGGAAGGAAACTGGGTCAATCGGTAACAAAACAGACAATTTCACCCTGGATCGTACTTTGCATTTCAGAATGCTACAGACTAGCACAAAAAGACCCACCAGAAGGGTTAAGGGCTCATTCCACCAGAGGCATCGCCTCTTCCACGCCCCTTCGAAGAGGTGTTCCAATAAGGTCCATTTGCGAAGCAGCAACTTGGTCTTCACTACACACCTTCTCAAAATTCTATAACCTGGATGCTTCCCAGTCTAAGGAAGCTGATTTTTGGATAAGCAGTGCTTTATTCCGCCATCTAAAGGCATTGGGGGGAAAAATCTGACCCCTCCTCCAGAGAAAGTATGCAAAATACTGCTTTGGGAGTCTATCTAAGATGAGGAATACGTTGGAGGACACAATCCACTCAAAGAACAAGTTACTTACCAACTGGTAACGTTCTTTCGATTGGATGTTCCCCCAACGTATTCCTCATTGCCCTCCCAACCTACCCCTCTAGATTTTTCCAGGTTATTGCCATCTCAAATCTCGCAAGGCTGATACCTGTCTGCCGGCACAATCTACACAGTACAAGATCACAGGCAAAAAAAGGGGGAAAAACAGAACTGAGGCCAACGGGCGCCGCGCGTGCTACTTATACACCCGATGACGTCACCCTCGGCGGAGGCCTTCGAGGGACCATCGACTCGAAGACATCGGCGCCCTCTGCCGAAATAAGTTCCTAAGAGCAGCAAAGCTGGATGGAATACATCTATCTAAGATGAGGAATACGTTGGAGGAACATCCAATCAAAAGAATGTTACCAGTTGGTAAGTAACTTGTTCTTCTGTTCTTTCTTCAATACGAGTTAACAGGATGTCCTTTGTCTGTTTCTCATCCTAGTTGGTAATCTTGTTCCTCATAAAACGTCTGCATCTCATCCTAGATTTGGCCAGGCCCCACCACTGCTGGCACCCTGCATCATCGGGACACATGCACTCTCGTCTGACTCTGCTCGAGCGCTTCAAAGTCCCTCCGGATCTGTGGCCGTTCAGTGTTCCCACTTTTCCTACACTGATGGAAATTTGCCAACTGTTCCTTGCCAATTTAGAAAGGACTTTGCTAGTTTTTTGTCTTTGGTGCTCCCTCCTTTCATTTGCAGTTCCTTTTCTATTGCTAATTGTATTACGGTTGTCTGCCCCTCGTCCTCGACTGATCTCAACAATCTATCACTTATCCAACTTCCCTGTGCCTTGCCTCATTCTCTTGTTTCTTCTTCCTTCCCCTATGTCTAGTGTTATTGTCCTTCTGTTTGCCTAGTTTTCTACTTGCCTTACACTCATCCTTGGTCTCTTCCTCCAACACATTTCCTTGTTAGTATAAATCTACCTTCCTAGTCTCCATTGTTCCCGCCTACATATTGCCGCACCACATGCCTGTTCCTAAACCATCCGTCAATGGTCCTTGTCAAGACCAACTGCTGAGAGCGCAGCCTACAGAATCCAAAGATAACCTGCCAGGCTAGGGGCTCTGGTGAAAAGGCAGGAGCATGAAAGCCAGGCGGAGCTAGGGAAGGAAGCAAACACAAAAGAAATAATCGAGTCAAAAGAACAATAAATGGCTGTTCTGATGTTTGTCAATCTGCTTAGAATCGCATGCTGTGCATAGTCCGACATCCAGTGGTAACCACGGAGTATTGCATCTTGTCTTTCAAGAATCGAAAGGGGACATCGACATAAGCTTGCCTGTAACACTATTCCTACGTGACGTGTAGTGTACCCAAGGTCCCTCACGCTTCGAGGTCCCTCAGATTGTTTTTTTCCGGCCAGATAACTGGTCACCCTTATGCGTAGTTCGTAAAGAACATTGCTATTGTCCAACCGACCTTTGGTCGAATAATTCGAGGGGATTGGGTCCTCCGACGTATTCCATATCTATGATATGTAATCACCACAGCTGTGCTGCTTCGGAAACTTTTTTCGGCGTCTGCGTCCTGCGTCGATGACGTCGATGCGCCGTCGTCGAGGACCTCCTCCGACGTCATCCGATGTGATAAGTAGGACGCACGACGCCCGTAGCCTCAGTTCCGTTTTTTCCGCGAACGTGTTGCTTCGTGATTCTCGGTTCACGCCTCGACTCTTTTGAGTTCTGTTCTTCTCGGTTCTTCGAACCTGTTCGTTTTGTGAAAATCCTTCGTGTGAAGATGTCTTCTACTTCGTCTTCGACCCTGCGTCCGGGTTTCAAGAAGTGCAGGGAGTGTGGGTCCAAGATGTCGGTGACGGACTCGCACGACGCCTGCCTCTGGTGCCTCGGGGAGGCCCACGACACGGATGACTGTATCGACTGCCAGTCGCTCACGTCCAAAGCCTTACGCGAACATAAGAAGAAGTTGTCGGTAGGTCGGGTGTCCAAGCCCAGGAAGTCGAAGTCTGCGGGGCTTTCGACGGATGATTCGAGGGGTGACTCTCCGCGTCATCGTTGGAAGTCTCGTGGGTCTCCTTCTAGGAGTCGGTCTCGCCACTCCTCAGCCTCTTCGAGGCATTCTCGGAAGCGCAGACACCGGTCGTCTTCCAGGTCCTCTTCGGGGGACTCTGCCCGGCACGTCGCTTACCCCACCAGCCGTGCGACGCCGGAGGAATGGGCTTCCTTCGGGAAGAAAATGCTGGCGATTCTTGAGTCGCAGGGTACTAAGCCGTCCGCGCCCCCGAGTGGGGTCGGTCGTGAGAGGTCGAGAGACACCGCTCGCAAGAGTGGTCGGCACGAGTCACGGGAGAGGTCCCGTTCGGACAAGGAGACTCGTTCTCGAAGTACCCGTTCCAGGTCTCGGTCCTCGACGCGTTCGAGACCGCATGCACCTGTGAGGTCTTCGAGGAAGACATCGACATCTGAGGCGTCGAGGGCGTCGACAGGCTTTCTCGAGGCTCCGGCTCCGAGGAAGTCGTGGAAGCCGTCGACGCTCAGGTCGTCGAGGGACACGCTCGGGGCTCCGGCTTCGAGGGCTGTGTCGACGCCGCCGATGCTGGAGGCGCTGCATCTGGCGTCGACGCCGATTTCCTCGACGCCGATCCTCTCGGCACCGATGCCGGTTCTCTCGACGCCGGCGCCGATTCGCTCGACGCCATCAACGCCTTTCGTGTCGGAGGTACCCCGTGGCACGGGAGAACCCCCTAGGAAGGCTCTGGTTAAGAGCAAGCACTCTCGGGTGCCTTCTTTTCGCCACCTGGACTATATTTCAGAGGCGGATGAGGATTCTGATGGCCTGGTTCCTAGTCAGGTTCCAGATGAAATTGTCTCGGGCCATAGTCAGTTTGACGATTTGAGACAGTCACTGCATGATGCCAGTGGACTGGACACCTCTCCGGAGGTGGAGTTTTGTAGGCCTGAGCCTGGCTCTCATGCCGATTCCTCGTACCGGCACCTTATGGCTAGGGTTTCTGAGTACTTGGGATGGTCTGCTCCCCCAGGGGAGTTTGTGCAGGATGATCTGACGGACATCCTTGATGTTGGTCCCCCAACTGATCCGGTACTGCCGTTCCATATGGCTTTACAGAGAAGGGTGGCGGCGGCTTGGACTGCTCCGGAGAGTCTCCCGGCGGTGGGCAGGTCCTTGTCGCGTAAATACCGTCCAGCCAGTAGCGACCCCTGCTACTTGACCAGGCATCCTACTCCGGAGAGTTTGGTGTTGCAGGCGGCCACGGCCCCGGCAAAGCAGGCGTCGTACCCTACCATCCCTCCTGATAGGGACGACAAACGTTTTGATGGCTGGGCGAAGAAAGTGTTTTCTTCTGGTGGTATGGCGCTTCAGGCGGCCAACTCCATTTGTGCCTTGTCTCGTTTCACACACAATCTGTGGAACTGTGTTGCGTTAGCGGCTGAACGTATTCCCGAAGGGGACGAACGGGATGGTTTCCTTGCTATGGTCCAGGATGGTAAGGATGCCATGTGTGAGTCCGTTCAGTCGGGTTTGGACTTAGCTGAATGCGTCAGTAGGTCCATGGCGGCGAACACCGTGATACGCAGGTTTGCGTGGTTGCGGAAGTCGGGGTTTGCTCCTGATGTGCAGTCTCGGCTCCTCAACATGCCCTTTGACGGTGAACACCTTTTTGGCAGCAAGGCTGACGAGAGCCTTGAGAGGTTGCAGACCTCGAAAGCTGCAGCGAAGTCGTTGGGCGCTGCAGTTCGCCAACCTCCGCCTTTTCGTCCTAGGGGACAGCAGTGGAGGGGTGGTTCCTTTCGCTATTACTCGTCCTTCAGTAAAGCGAGAGGAGCTGGCAGTCAAAGAGGCCAACGCAGGGGTACCAGAGGTGGACAGGGTACCCGTGGTGCCAAGGCCGCTCGGGCAGTTGCCTCTTTGCCCTCAGGTAACGCCGCGGCCGCTCCCACTCAGTCATGAGGCCGTGTCCCATGGTTCGCCGGTTGGGGGAAGGCTGGCGCAGCATCTTGTAGAGTGGCAAGCCATTACTTCAGATGAGTGGGTTCTGGAGATCATAACCCACGGCTACTGTCTTCCCTTTCGGCACAGGCCTCGCGACAATCCACCGGGGAACCTCTCTTTGCAGAGTCCGGATCCGCTCCTTGCGCAGGAAATTCAAGCCCTGCTGGAGAAAGGCGCCATAGAACTGGTGCCTGTAGCGGAGAGGAACAAGGGATGGTATTCCCCTTATTTTTTGATTTCGAAGAAAGACGGGGGATTGAGACCCATCATGGACTTGCGCGGTTTGAACAAACTCCTCAGGAAGGACAAGTTCAAGATGGTTACTCTCTCTCAAGTCCTCCAGGCCCTTCAGCTTCAGGACTGGTTGGTGTCACTCGACCTCAAGGATGCTTACTTCCATGTGCCGATCCATCCCAAGCACAAGAAGTACCTGAGGTTCGCGGTTGGCGACTCGCACTTTCAGTTTCGGGTCCTGCCTTTCGGATTGACCTCCGCCCCGAGGGTTTTCACCAAGCTCATGGTGGTGGTGGCAGCGCATCTCAGGCAAGGGGGGATTCACGTCTACCCCTACCTGGACGATTGGTTGATCCGGTCAAGTGGCACAGCGAGTAGAGCGCTCGCTTTGACATCCGTGCAGAGCCTGTTAACGCAGGTTCGAATCCCGGCAGGGCCAAACTCAGCCTTTCATCCTTCCGAGGTCGATAAATGAGCACCACACACCGTGGGTAATAATAAGCAGCGCTCAGATACCTGAGGGTTCGTAGCGCTATATAAATGCCTAATTATTATTATTATCAGGGAGAGCTCTCCCGAGCAAGTCCCATTTGACGCCAACACAGCGGCTCCAGTACATCGGAGCAGTGCTCGACACTTCCCTGGGGCAGTGTTTTCCTCCCCAGGTGAGGGCTCTTCACATTCAGCAGATGGTGCACAAGTTTCAGCATGCCCAGACGCTCCCAGCGTTCGAGTTCTTGAGGCTGCTCGGCCTCATGGCATCCTGCATTCTTCTGGTGCCAGAGGCTCGCCTGCGGATGAGATCTTTGCATTGGGCGCTCAAGACGCAATGGTCGCAGTCCTCCGGCAGGATGTCGGACCCGGTTCAGGTGCCGCCCTCGGTCACCCGGGACCTTCTGTGGTGGGCCGTCGAAGGCAACTTGATGAAGGGGGCTCCTTTTTGGCTTCCCTGGCCGGAGGTGACGATCGTGACGGATGCATCCCTCACGGGTTGGGGAGCTCATGCCAACGGGCTGACAGTCAGCGGTTGTTGGTCTCCGTCGGAGTCCAGACTCCATATCAATTTGTTGGAGCTGAGGGCCGTCAGGCTAGCTAGAAGGCTTTTCTGCTGACTGTGCGAGGAAAGAGTGTCCTGATCCTGACGGACAACACAGTGGCCATGCACTACCTCAACAAAAAGGGGGGGCAGGGTCACTTCCTCTGTGCAGGGAGGCAATGCAGCTCGAGTTCTGGGCCATCCAGCAGGAAGTTTCGATCTCGGCAGTTCATATGGCCGGAGACGAAAACGTGACGGCGGACGCTCTGAGCAGGCAGAGCACGATCTCTCACGAGTGGGAGTTGGCTCAGGAGATTCTCCTGGAGATCTTCGCCCTTTGGGGGACCCCTCAAGTGGATCTCTTCGCCTCCAGTGTCAACCGGAAGTGCAAAAGGTTTTGCTCGCGGGAATTTCTTCCAAAAGGAGCCTTAGGAGACGCGTTCGTGGTGGAGTGGTCGTTCCCGCTGCTGTACGCGTTTCCTCCAGTCCCCGTCATCCCGCAAGTGCTGCGGAGGTTACGGAAGTTCGGTTCCCGGATGATCCTCATTACTCCGGCGTGGGCTCGGAGGACGTGGTACCCGGACCTTCTCGACTTGTCCATCTGCCCTCCGCGTCGTCTTCCCTACCGAGACGATCTGCTCTCACGGGAGGGGGGTCAGGTTCTCCATCCAGAGGTCAGATCCCTCAACCTTCATGCTTGGCTTCTGAAAGGTTGAGGTATAAGGATTGGGACCTCCCTGAAGACGTGATGGAGGTGTTGCTTTCGGCCCGAAGGCCAGCAACAAAGTCTCTGTACCGTTGCCGTTGGCGTAAGTTCTGCGACTGGTGCCGAGTTCAGAATGTGGATCCTTTTGCATGTGACATCCCCATGGTTCTGTCCTTTTTACTTTCTTTGGCCCACAGGGGCTTGCAAGTGGGTACCATTAAAGGTTACCTGGCGGCGCTGTCCATCTTTAAGCGCTTGTCTGAAAAGTGTTCTTACTTTAAAATCCCTTTAATTTCACAGTTTCTGAAAGGGCTCACTAATGTGTTCCCTCCGTCACCTTTCCTGGTGCCCGGTTGGGATTTAAACCTTGTTCTTAAGTTTCTTATGGGTGCTCCGTTTGAGCCTTTACATTCTTGCCCTTTGAGGCTGTTAACTCTGAAAACTGTGTTTTTAGTTGCGGTTACTTCCGCTCGCAGAGTGAGTGAGTTACAGGCACTTTCAGTTAAGCCACCCTTCACTGTATTTCACAAGGACAGGGTTGTCCTTAGAGTTCGTCCTTCTTTTCTTCCGAAGGTAGTGACGGAATTTCATTTGGCCCAGAAGGTTGTTCTTCCGGCATTCTATCCTCCTCCGCACCCTGGTAAGGAAGAAGAGAGGCTCCATAGGCTTGATCCTAGGAGAGCTTTAAGCTTTTATGTTTCACGCATGTCCCGGGTCAGAGTGGACGATCAACTCTTTATTGGTTACGCTGGAAAGCGTTTAGGGCAAGCTGTGAAGAAACAGACTTTGTCTCGCTGGATTATTTTGGCCATCTCGGAGTGCTACCGCTTGGCGGGTAAGGACCCACCGCCTGGCTTGCGGGCCCATTCTACCAGGGGTATGGCTGCATCTACTGCCCTGCAGAGGGGTGTTCCTATTTGCAACATCTGTGATGCAGCCACCTGGGCTTCAGTACATACATTTGTACGTCACTATTCCCTTGATTCCATCCGAGCACAGGATCTGGCCTTTGGCAAGGCGGTCCTTTGCTCTGCTATTTGATTGGCTATTCTAAATTTTGATTCTAAATTCTTTCCCTCCTCCTTGCTCTGGTACTGCTTTGGGAGTCTGTCAAAGATATGGAATACGTCGGAGGACCCAATCCCCTCGAAGAACAAGTTACTTTCTTACCTGGTAACGTTCTTTCGATGGGATGGTCCGACGACGTATTCCATATCGCTCCCGCCCTGCCTTCCCCGCTGCAGAATTTCTTTGCGATTGCAGCTTACGTTTCGCAAGGCTTTGTGTCTGATTGGCAGTTGGCTAGTGTCACACGTTCTGGGGGAAAAAACTACAACTGAGGCTACGGGCGTCGTGCATCCTACTTATCACATCGGATGACGTCGGAGGAGGTCCTCGACGACGGCGCATCGACGTCATCGACGCAGGACGCAGAAAAAAGTTTCCGAAGCAGCACAGCTGTGGTGATTACATGTCATAGATATGGAATACGTCGTCGGACCATCCCATCGAAAGAACGTTACCAGGTAAGAAAGTAACTTGTTCTTCTATAAAATAGTTAAGATCACCCCTTCCGTCCCTTATCTCGACGGCTGTTCCAGTCTCCACCAAAGACCTGTGAGAACTTCGACGGACTATACATTAGGGAGAGTGGGGTCGGGGTGGACATTTCTTTTCAAACTGAAAATGCCTTTCCCTTTCCTTCCTCTTTCCCGTTTGGTCTTAGTCACTCTGTGTACCGTCTATGGAGAGACTCCATTTAGATTTTGCCCTATTTGTAAGAGCAAATTCCCATGGAAGGATAAGCACAGACTGTGTAACCGGTGCTTGCCCCTCGACCACAAAGAGGAAGGATGTGCGGCTTGTAACATCCTCTGCCCCAAGACCTTAAAGGAGCATAGAGTAAAACGGTGGGTGGCCTATGGTATGTCCAAGGCCGGTGTTTCTCCCACTGCCATTACCACCGAATGTGATGACGGCGAGAGTGACTATCAGACCTCCGAACCGGAGGTTGGTGACCTTTCAACGGAACGCTTGCGTTCCGCATCGTCTGTCCCCGGCTCCGATAAGGACGGCGTGAGCTGTGCTATGGGGAAGTCACACCCCGGCGACAAACACGGACACATGCAAGGCACTCAGCACACAACCCCTAGCCTTACTTCGACTACGTCACTCACAGGTACACCGGTAACTAAAGACTCCCTTACAATTGTCGGCTGTACCTACGCGCCTCCCGAATGAGGAGGACGTCGAAGACAGCCTGGCAAGAATTGTGGCTGCCGATTCTTAAAGGCGGCAGTCTAGGGGCTCTTCGAAAGTTTCCGAAAGGCCCAAGGATCCGCCGAGATCTAAGGAGAGCGTTCATAAGTCGTGAGAAAGACACAGGGATACCCCACCTTCATCGGTCCCACCAGAGGAATTCACTGATGGAGAAGAAGGACTTTCTTTGACGTTAAGGCAAAAATCTCTACAGTTTTCGACGGAAGAGAGTGCTAGAGACACTTTTTCAATGGAAGACAGTGAGAGACTTTTCCACCTCTAGACCATTCTAGGTCATCAGTCTGGACTAGAGAAAGGTTTGAGGACTGCATGGAAAGGCTGGACAGGTTTGTTTCACGCTCAGAACAACCTACACCAAGAAGGCCAGGGGATGAAAGTCCTTTTAAACCTAGAGCTAAATTCCCAAGGTTTTTTGACCCCGCTTTAGAAGAGGACATATATAATTATGACCTTACTGAAGAAAACATTCCACTAGTTACTGTAGAGGGAAATCCTTTCTCTAACGAGTAGAGGAACATGAGCCCATTGAAGATGAGCCCATTGAGGGCTGGGGGGAGGACCCAGATATGGGTGACCCTCAACCATGTCAGTCCCCAGATCTACCAGATCCAGATATTCTGGCTTTGGACTCCCCTTAGGGCACCCCTACAAGAAACCCTTCTCCTATTGATGATCAGTTGACATTTAACGTAATGTTACGTAAGGCACTTTAAAATTGCCACTGAAGAGGCAGCCCCTGAAGCTGACTTAGTTGACAATATACCAAAAGAGAAGCCGCCAATAAGCCAGGCTATCCCTCTCCCCAATTTGATTAAAAAACGCATGGCTCCCTCCTTAGCAAACACCTGCTCTCACAAGAGGTTTAAACCCAAGAATTGAAAAACTCTTTCGCCCTTCTCCCTCAGATCCTCTATATATTAGACTTTATATACTCAAACCTTTCCACTTCTCTCTTTATACCTCCCTTCTATAACTCTCTCTATACCTCCCTTCTCGCTCCCGTCATCTCTTCTTTTGGCATCTCCCACCACTTCTACTCAGACGATACCCAACTCTTTCTCTCCTTCTCCTCCTTCACCTCCGACCTCCTCCACACTCTCTCTTCCTTCCTCACGGCCAGGAAAAACTGGATGTCATCCCACTTTCTTTCCCTCAATTTTAACAAGACTGAAGTGCTTTTCTTCCCTCCTAACACTCTCTCACCTTCCCCTCCTCCTTATATCCACTTCCCCCCTTCCAATCTCCCCGTCTCGACCCATGCCCGCACCCTTGGCCTCCATATTGACTCCTTTCTCTCCTTCTCCACCCACATCTCTCTAACCTCTCGTGGCTGTCGGCACCACCTCTTCAACATGCTGTCATGACCACTGCCCCTCGCCCTGGCAGTCAGGCCCCCTAGGCCGCACCACGGGGTCTCATCATGGCCCCAAGGGTCCAATCAGATCCCCCAAGACTCTCTTGGAGTCTGTCCTGGCGCCTTTGGCGCCAGGCTCATATGGCAGAAGGGGGAGTTGGAGTTCACAATGGCAGTGGCACAACATGGATGCCCCCACATGGTTCAGTTCCAGAACTGAACCATGCAGTCTAGCATTTAGGGTGTGGTCAGGCCTGAAGACACCTGGGATACCTGCAGGCTATATAGGCCACGCCCAAGCTGAAGAACACGCTTCGCATTGCTCTGCTCTCGCAGCGTGACATTCACCATGGCCTGTCGGATCTTCCTCAGCATTCCGGGCCGACACCTGCATGAAGAAGAACACCATTAGTACTTTTACCTGTTAGAGAGCCCAGCTCCTATCATCCGCTCCAGTGTCCCGAACATCCAGCATCTCGGCGAACGCTCGCTCTCTCCTGGAAGCCGCAACCTGGAGGAAAATAGAAAAGCAGCATTAGTAAGCGTTTATTCTTCACATTTAAACGACAATCGGCAGACTCACGCTTACCTGAGTTGAACTTGCTTCTGGTTCAAGCCCATTCCGGTCTTCCGACAACCTGCAAGAGAAAAGGGCAAGGCTGATTAACACGCATAATTCGGAGGCAATTCGAACAACACCTACTCACCGCTCCGCATACCCTCAGCAGCTTATCATCTGGAACATCACAGCGGTCTGCAAGAGAGGGACAACACAGGTTAGCACACCGCAAGAAAAGCACATAGCGCTGCGCTCCGCGCTTTCGCTTACCATCTCGCAGCCCCAGCCAGCACGGCATCTTCAGAACTCCTTCCGCACCTAAGAGAGAAGGAAAGACATTAAGAGGGGCAATTACAATTAAGGACAAGTTGTCAAAACAGCAGATTTACCTGAGGAACTGAGTTGAGCAGCACTGAACTCACAGAGCCCGCACCAGTGAAGCAACTCGGTTGTGGCGCGCCCACCCACGACGCACCCGTGCACAGAACAGCAGGACGGAGAGCACACCACATCGAAAACCAAGGTGAGGAAATCACTAAGGGGTTGTTGGATCCACAAGGGAGGTGGGCTCAGGGAAAAAGAGACTATAAGCTAAAATCAAACTCCTGTATTCCAGACTAGGTCCTCAGCAGAACAAGAACCTGAGGGAGTGGGTCCAGGTCGGAAGCAGTCCAGCCAGATTGGGTGGCGCCCCTGTGGATACCAGGTGAGCGTTACACATCCGCAAGATCCGCCCCTCCCTCACCTTTCACGCTTCTAAACTCCTAATCTCCTCCCTTATTTTCTCCCGTCTCTTCTACTGCTCCTCTCTTCTCTTTGGCCTCCCTCTCGCCTGACTCCCCTAAAATCCATCTACCACTCCTCTATCCGTACTCTGTCTTCTTGGCCCTCGAGACTCTATTTCTACTTCACTCTCTCAACTCGGCTGGCTCCCATTCCTCTCACAATTGAAATTTCAATTCCTCTGCCTTGTCTACAATTTTCTCGATGACCTTGCCCCACCTATCTTTCCTCCCTCCTCTCATTCTACTCTCCCTCCCGCTCTCTCCGCTCAGTTGACCTATACCTTCTCACTTTACCCCCAGCCCCTTGTGCCTCCTCACGCTTCCGCTCCTTCCAACTCTAGGCCCCCCTCCACTGGAACTCCCTACCTCTACCTATCCGCTCCACCCCCACCTACCCATCTTTCCGCTCCTCCCTGAAAGCCCTTCTTCTCCACTGCCCCCCCGACTCTCCTTCACTACCTCTCCCCCAAACCCCTACCCCCTTCCTCCTTCCCCCTCCTCCCGATGACCTCATATTGGATGCTGTAACCACCTAAGGGCGTTAAGATCACCTGGGAACTCTCCTCCCCCATTTCCCCTCCCTCCCCCCTCTCTTTGAATAAATTGTTCTATATACTGTACCACTGGTTTGTTTAAAGTTTGTAAATATGCTTCTTTCTTTATGTACTTTTGTTATTATGTAAAGCACTTTGGAGTAAAGTGCTATATAAACTCAATAAACATAAACATATTAGAGGTCATTCCACCCGAGATTCTTTGGTAGTCACTACCACAAGAAAAAGAGCAGGGGTCCTTTTGTCAACCGGCGAGGCACCCCCTGACAAAGAAGGGAAAAGACTTTACGTCCTTGGGAAGAGGGTTACCACAGCAGCAGCGTACTCTATGTGTATCGTCAATAACACTACTTTATTGGCCAGTTACGCCGATGCATAATGCGCTTTAATACAAGAAGGCCTACAAGAGGCTCCAGAACCTCTACGAACCTGTTTCCTTACCACAGTCTCTGAGGGTAGGCAAGTTAACCAAAGCATTTTAAAGAACACTTTGGATTCCGCCGAGACGGCCAGTCGAGCCCTTGCTCAGGGCATACTCCTCAAAAGACACGCATGGCTTCAAAACGCAGGATTTAAACCTGAAACGCAAGCAATGCTTATAAACAAACCTGTGGAGGAATCCAACTTGTTTGGAAAGGCGGACGACGAGGCCCTAGAGGCCGCAAAAAAGGAACATGACACCCTAAAGAGTCTAGACCAAATTACTCAGAGACCCTCCACAAGACGAGGATTTGGAAACAGAAGGTTTTTTTCGTGGCCAACGGTTCACTCATCAACAATACTCTTCAGGAAACAACTTGAACTCTCCCCAAGGAACCAACACTTACACCACCCCGTACACCCAGAGGGAACAGTGCCGTGGTAAAGGAAGGGGTAGGAACCCTACCCCCAGAGGTTCTCCAGCCTCAGGTTCCAAATGATTCAAAGATTCGGGTCCCCTCACATGCCTCTCTGGTCGGGGGCCGACTTACATCATTCCTTCAGGCATGGGAGGGAATAACCACAGACCAGTGGGTGCTAAAAACCATAGCCCACGGGTACTGTGTAGAGTTCAACCGGTCCCCAAAATTCAGACCTCCACGACAACTAAGAATAACACCAGAACATCTTTGCATACTTCAAGAAGTCGAGATACTGGAACAAAAAGGAGCCATACAGATCATACCTCTATCACAGGTAAAAGAAGGTATTTATTCAGTGTACTTCCTTGTACCCAAAAAGGAACTAACCATGCGTCCTGTTCTAGATCTGCGCCCAGTGAACAAATTTCTAAAACCACAAAAGTTCTGTATGGTCACCCTGCAGGAAGTAATTCCCCTGCTCACAAAGGGGGATTACATGACAACTCTGGATATGAAAGATGCATACTCATATTTCGATGTTGCCAGCGCACAGAAAGTACCTCAGATTTATGATAGAGAACAAACATCAGTTAAAGGTACTACCCTTTAGCATCTGCACCAAGGGTATTTACAAAGGTACTAGCAGTAGCGGCAGCACACCTGCACAGGAAATCCATTCCAGTATATCCTTACCTCGACGACTGGCTAATAACAGGGGACTCTTACGAGACGTGTCTGTCAAATACCCAAAAGACGATAGATCTTTTATTCAGTCTGGGATTCTCTATCAACGAGAAAAAATCCAGCTTAGACCCCAGTCAAGTCAAACAATTCCTAGGGGCTCTAATTCGAACAAAGGACGGCCTCGTCTTCCCCTCCAACGAGAGGGTTCAAAACATGTTATTTCAAATCCCTCACTATGTAGCCAGTCGAGAGGTAACAGTACGAAAGGCTATGCGTCTGCTAGGAATGATGGCATCCTGTATCTACTTAGTTCCTCACGCGTGCATACGCCCAATGCACGAGTGGCTAAGCAGCCAGTGGTGTCAGGCCAACGGACAGTGGGAGGATTTAGCAGTGGTCTCGCCAGTCTTAGTTCTCTCGCTGTTGTGGTGGTCGAGGAAAAACCTCTTGAAAGGGAAATCCTTCACCACCCCCGCAGTGGAAGCCACTCTAACTACAGATGCCTCCCTTACAGGGTGGGGAGCCCACCTGCTTCCGCAGACAACAAGCAGAGTTTGGTTGTCAGACATAGTGTCCAACCACATAAACCTGCTGGAACTCCTGGCAGTGTTCAAAGCACTAAAAGCTTTCGAAACACAACTGCAGGGAAAGTCTATCCTAATTCTCACAGACAGTACCACGGCCATGTACTGTCTGAACAAACAAGGGGGTACTCATTCTCCAGGACTGTTCTGAGACTGTCCAAATGGTCTCAGAACATTTGAAAGTGGGCTCTCAAACACAACATGTTCCTATTATCACAACATGTTCCAAGTGAACTCAATCTTCTGGCAGACGTACTCAGCAGAGACTTCCCGTTGCCCTGGGAGTACGAATGGCGATTACACAGAGACATTGTCGCCAATGTTTTCGCACAATGGGGCTTTCCAGAGATCGATTTGTTTGCAACTCTAGAAAGTGCCCAATGCCAAGATTACGCCTCCAGGTACCCCAAGACCCGCTCCAAGGGGAACGGACTCTGGATAACATGGTCAGGGAAATTTGTCTACGCTTTTCCCCCTGACTCCCCTTCTCAACAAGATCATGCACAAGATGCACCAGGAACCAGTCACAATGATATTGGTGGCCCCATGTGGGCCCGCCAACCCTGGTTTGCTCATCTGATGGAGATGTCCCTATCTCCTCCAGTCAAACTGCCTTGCCCGTACAACAAGTTGTCACAAGACAAAGGGGAGACGCTTCACCCATGCCCGCAGACATTGAACTTAGTGGCCTGGCTCCTGAGGTCATAGATTGTGGACATCTGCAGCTCCCTCAAAGATGTATGGACATTCTCAGGGAAGCAAGAAAACCTAACACTAGATATTTCTATTCTAGTAAATGGAAATGTTTTGTCATTTGGTGTAACTGAAAGAGCATCAACCCAATCGACTGCTCTGCCACTGACACTGTCTTATACCTAACTCGCTTACTTGACTCAGGCCTAGTCTTCAACTCAATAAAGGTGCACCTAGCTGCACTTTCAGCATACACAACATCACAACAGAAGGTGCCATGGTGGAAGATGCCAGTGATTAAGGCTCATGGAAGGAGTAAAAAGAATTCACTCTCCCATTTCTAACCCAGCTCCGGGATGGGACCTAAATGTGGTGTTAACTAGGCTTATGGGAGCTCCTTTCGAGCCTATGCACAAAGCAAGTCTTAAAAACCTCACCCTCAAGACTGCTTTTTTAATAGCGATTACCTCCATTAGGAGGGTAAGCGAACTACAGGCACTCTCTATTCTAGATCCCTTTGTAACAGTTCACAAAGATAAGGTGGTTATTCGCACTCACCCTAGATTTGCGCCTAAATTCATTTCCAAGTTCCATGTGAACCAGTCAATAGAGCTACCAACGATCTTTCAAAATCCTTCAAGCCTGGGGAAAAAGAACCCTGCACACTGGATGTACGCAGAGCTGTCATCTTCTATATGGACCCGTCCACTAAGGAAAACTTATCCGTTTTTCGTTTCTGTGGCCACAGGAAAAGGAGACGCAGTCTCCAAATCCACTATTTCTAGATGGATTGTCAATTGCATTACACTCTGCTACAATCTTGCGAAGCGAGAACTGCCCTTTAAGCCTAGAGCACATTCCACTCGAGGCACTGGGGCATCCATAGCCATAGCATTTATTGCAAATGTTTCCCTTGAGTCCATTTGCAAAGCGGCAACCTGGAGTTCTGTACACACCTTTACAAAACACTATTGCCTAGACACTCATTCTAAATCTGATTCTCATGTGGGACAGGCAGTATTAGGACATCTTTTCACTACTGTTCCTTCTCACAATCCCCCTCCAACTACGGGTACTACTTGGTAGTCTATGCACAGCATGTGATTCTAAGCAGATTGACAAACATCAGAAGACATGCATTACTTACCGTAAAAGCATTTCTGATGGTTGTATCTGATTAGAATCACATGCACCCACCCTTCCTCCCCGCTCGGATGGAAGGAACATAGATGTCTTACTACTATCTCTCTCTCTTTTCTGTACTCACTCACGATAGTCACAAGGCTCCCTCTGGCAGAAGAAAAGTACAATCGGAGGGACTTCGACGCGTGAGGGATCTTGGGTACACTACACGTCATGTAGGGATAATGTTAGAGGCACGCCCATGTCGACGTCCCCTTTCAATTCTCAAAAGACAAGATGCAATACTCTGCGGTTACCACTGGATGTCGGACTATGCACAGCATGTGAATCTAAGCAGATACAACCATCAGAAATGCTTTTACGGTAAGTAATGCATGTCTTAACAGACAACTTCCTCCCCACTCTTTATTTATTTATCTAATTGGTGTTTTATAACACACTTAAAACCCTAGTTTGGTTTCTAAGCATGGATCTGGGATTTGAACCTCTGTTGCTCTGTGTGGTCTTTCCCCTGTGCTATCCTCCATTCACTCTCCTGTTACCTCTCCTACCTGAATTCCGGTGTACAGTGCAGGTAAACCTTAGATGTAGGCAGGCTTCTACCAGTTGTGTGAAGTCCATAGGCCAGGATTTCTGCCAGATGACAGTTGGCAACAGATGGCAAAAGTCCCAAGGGAGCTGCAAGGACCTGATCTGAATGGCACGAGGATGCACGCTAAGGGAGAAAGCAAATTCCAGGAAAAGTGCTAGTTCCAAAACGAGTCAAGGAAGAAATCCACAATGTTCAACAATATTCAAGGGTAATCCAAAAAGCACTCGAGTTCACAGGCAAAGGTAGTTTACTGTAAAAGGTGTCCAAAAACCCAGACAACACAGCAGACCAGGAAGAGCCAAAGGCAACAATCTGTTTAACCAAAAAAAAGTCTGAAGATCGGAGAAGTCAGGAAGTCCAAGGCGTCACAGACGAATTGCAAGGCAAGGTAATCCACAGAACCAGGCAAAGGGTAAAAAAATCAGCAAGAAACAGGCTTCAAAGCGAAAGACAGAAAACAAGCTCTACTCACGTCCCAGTACAAACAGTTGAGGAGCACTGTGCTGCAGCCCCTGACCGTTTTTGTAACTACTGTGGAGGAGAAGCGGCAATTCTGGTTCATGTCTGGGCGCGTAAGCGTGCTGACGTCAAGCGCTCTGGCGACCGGACTTGTGGGAATGGCAGTTCTTCTGCTGGTTTCCCTCCTTTCCAACTCAACTGTCCTCTCCTCTGCTTCCTACTTGCCAGTGCTTCTTCTTGCCTCCAAGTTCTTCCCTTTTTCTCCAGTTGCTTCTCACCAGATCTCCCCCCACCCTCCTGCAACTCTTCACCAACCTACCTGCCTCTCCTGCCACCAGCTCCAGATTCCTGCACTCTGCTTCACCATATGACTGATTTTATATTGGTCTGGACCCATCCCCGCTGCACCATGCTCAATTGTAACCTTCCTTGAAGCAAGCGAGGTGATTGGTGGTTCTGGTATCAAGCCACCGTTGTGTTGAAAGGGATACCTTTTTTCCTAAAATGTGGGCCTGCTGACCGAACCCACATTGTGGAGTTTTGTTTTTTTATAATACATTGTTTTCTGGCATGTAAGAGACTTTTCCTGTGGCACCGTTCCATTGCACAGCATATAGTCAATTAGCGCCTGCCGGGAGAGTTAACTTTGTGCTGCAGACATGACTATCTGCAGTCCCTGCAGCTGTACTTGCCTCTTGTACCAACCACTCCTGTGTTCTAAGTCTGCATTCTACAACAGCAGCAGAAGCTGCACCACTTTGCAAACTAATGGTTGAATTTGTCTTTCATATGTACTGTTGTTGTACGGGGGCTCCTCTAACTGTGCAGGGCAGAATTAGGGACTTTTCCAAGTTCTAACAAAAAGGTCAAATCCTGAAATATTCACTGTTTTAACTGATGTACTGTGAGTGTTTGAGGAGGGCTGAGGCGTCTCCTGTAACCACCCCTCCACCCCCCATGGGTTCCCCAGCTCCACCTTCAACTCGAGGTGTATGACTTTGTCACACTGCTCTGCGGCAAGCGATGTGCCCATAATCTCACCCAGGCTGCCTTTGATCACCCACCCTCCAACTGCCTTGCAAGCTGCTTGCACAGGGCCAGACGGTGGCGGCCCTTACAAGGGCAAAAGTGAGTTATCTTCCAAATACCATATTTTTGGTGTTTTAAATAATCTGTGAATCCATACCCCAAAGGAACCTTCGGCAAATGAAGAAGTGCTATCCTGTGCTCTCTCCAGCAGAGACAAATCCAGCATCCTTCTCCAAAAGATGTTCTTGCTGAAGCAGTCCTCAAATGAGAGAAGTGAGACTTGGCCCTTGGTCCATGTAAATGTGGGTACTAAATATTGCCTCCTTCAGGAGTTCCTCAGGGAGCCAGCACGTCGCCCTTTCTTTATAACATTTACACAGCCCCTTTTTTCAACATGCTAGAGGATAAAGGTATCACCATTTTGAATTATGCTGAAGACACACCGTGTATGGTCCCTCTATCTGGAGTGCACTCACAGGATGAACACGAGCTTAACAGAATTTTTATACTAATTGAAAATTGGATGATGTGCAACAACTTGGCTTTAAATAAAAGCAAAACAGAGTTGATCATAGTGGGGAACTTAAGTACTGTCCCAAACTGCACCCTGCATACAATTCATTCAGGTTAGGATCAGTTGAAATTCTTCCCCAAACAGCACTAAACATGTTGGGCGTGGTACACCGTTTTAGCATCTATCTACTATGTGAAACTGCTTGCCCACCTAAGACCCTTTATCTCGCAAGCTAATTCGGAATCTATTGCCAGAGCTATTGTTGGGGCAAAGATTGACTACTGTAGTAGTCTCTTGGTTGGTCTCTGCAAAGCCGACTCCAACAGACTCCAGGTAGTTCAGAACAGAGCCGTAAGTGTAGTCGCCGGCCCATCTCAACAGGATCATGTATCTGAGGCCAGGCGCGCCCTACACTGGCTCCCTGTCGAGGCTCGTTCAAAATGTCGACTATTGATGATTGTTTTTAAATGTAGGCTGGGTATAATGCCCTCATACCTGCAAGATCTTATCATAGAGAAGGCTAGCAGAAGGTCATTAAGATCTTGCAACCAGAGCCTCCTGGAGCTTCCGCAATGCAAACTTAAGAAGGTTGAGAATGTGGCCTTCTTCATTGTCGCACCTAAACTCTGGAACTCTTTACAGCAGACCCTCAGACAACATGCCTCCCTTGCAGTCTACAAGAAAGCCCTTTAAACCTGGCTTTTCTACTGACCACTGACTTTATACCCACTAAAAGGCTCACTCTAACCCACTGGGAAGTTGTCCTTTTCTGTTCTTTGTACTGTTGGTCTTTGTCTGCACCCTCACGCCTCAGGATTCATGGCTGCGCGATACAAATTGATTAAAGTTAAAGTAAAAAAGTTCCTAGGTCCTCCGTGGGTGGGAGGTCGGTCGTGGATGTTGGGGGGAATGAGCTTATATGTTGTAAAACTAATAAAAAGATTTAACAAAAAAAAAAGGGTTCATAGGTATGGTGGTTTCTGCAGTTTGAAAATATCTTGCTTCCCAAACAATCCTTTTCTTTTCTGTTTGTTCTGCCTTCAACTCTCTGATGCTTCACAACTTTGTTACACCCTGTGGTGGCCTTCCTTAGAGCCAGAGAAGTGAGAATTATGTTTTTGCTCTATTCATGTTAGAGCAGCATCAGCATCTCTCCCCGACAGTGCGACTTTCTTCATGTAGGTTTCAGCATCCATTGGGAGAAGGAAGAAATTTGCTCAGCAAAGAAGATGCTATTTTTTGTGATTTCTTTTTTGGTAGATTGTGATTGTGTGACTTCATTACCACTTCACATTGCAACAGTGGTCTCTATCAGGAGGGAATAGAAAGACATTGACACTCCTGGTTGTGTCAATATGATTCTTAGCTCGGCCTGTAGGGTTTCTTTCCTCTTCCATATGAAACACTTGTGTATAGGCGCGTTACAAATGCCATATCATATCATATCATATCATATTAGGCAATTTGTCCAGGCCCTCTCGATTAGAGGGTCCTTAAGCGGTTAAAGATTCTGGCCCTTTGAATCAGGGTTCACTTTTCCGGCTTGGTCCAGATTTCCACAGATGCAAGGTAGGAGCTCAAATGGTGGCTGCTAAACATGGAGGCATGCAAGGGGAGAATATTTTTTTGTTTCCATCCCCAATCTACAATCCAATTCACAGCAGTACAGTTGGGGTGCAATGTGCAGTTCTCTTTCTATTGGTTGGTGGTGGTCTCTTCAGGAGTCTCACTGGCTCGTCAATTGTTTGGAGATGTACGCAGGCTCCTTTGTTATCCGAAGTTTCACAAAGCATTGTTGTCACTGTGTAGTCAGACTTTTCATGGAATATTAGACTACTTGGCACAGTAGTTGTCATGATGCCCGCTCCCGGGGAGCCAGTTCAAGCCCTGCGTCCCCGAAAGCGGACATCCAGCCCCCAAGGAAGGACCCAGCAACCCCATATAGGGGCCCTTTGGACAGTGTCCTGGCGCCTATGGCGCCAGGCTCATAAAAGACATCAGTCCTGGCGCCATAGGCGCCAGGCTCATTATGGGAGTGCTTGGGTGCACTTACCTGATGCAGACCATGCTGCAGGATCCCGGCCTCCTTGAGGCCTGAAAGGAACTACTTTACCTGTGGGATTAATTTACCATCCGGGCGTGGTCGGGGAAGGATACATACCTGATTGGAGGAAGGATACATACCTGGAACTTCTTCCAAGGCTATTTAAACCCCACCCGAACAGCCACACGTGCTTCGCTTTGTTCTGCATCTAGCGGCTGGACGCTCACTGTGTCTGCTCCTGCATCCTGACTTCTGCCACGCCTGCCAGCATCCTGGATCACCTGCAAAGGAAGAGAAGAAGAGAACAGAAGAAGGAAAAGTCCTTACCTGCTAAATCCGCATCCCAGAGACATCTCGCCGACAATGCTGAAAAGGAAGACTTTTATTTAAAAGCTCATCGCTTCGATCGCTGCAGCGCCGCATTCCACTCACCTTTACAGGGCGCCTCCATGTTCAGCAGCGATCATCCGGATTCGCAGTCACGCCCCAGCGCCTAGGGAGAAAAAGACCAGAACAAAAGGTGAGAGAGAGAAGGGAATAAGGAAAGCTAAACCTCCATGTTAAGACTTACCTGTTGATTCATTCCCTCTTCTTTTCGGGTGCGCGCCGCTTCCTGGCATTTCCGGACCCCGGCCCCTAAGGGGAAAAAGAGACATCAGCGTTAATGAGCGAATGAAAAGACATTACCAAAAAACGCTCATTAAAGACTTACCTGATTTCTACAAGGATTTCACCTCTCATCTCGGGTCGGTGCCTGTTCCCCGGCATTCTGTACCCCGGCCCCTATGGGGAAAAAGACACCTGCATTAGTACATTAATGCATGGACACAAGGGGAACCTCTTATCAAAAAAACTTACCTGGAAGCCAAGCAAGTTTGGTTCTCACCAATCCGAAAATCTATTGAAGTAACTGGATACCAACGCGCCCCTGCATCAGAAGCAGGATGGAGAGCTCATCCTTTCAGACCCTAAGGTGAGACGCTACGAGGAATCACAAAAGGTTTTCGAGGAGGGTGAGAGGGGAAAGTGGGAGGCCGATTGCATTACCCCGCAGACAGTCAATACCCTATTTTCGCCTACAGAAGGATACTTCTGCGAGCCAGACAAGCCAGATTTGGGGAGCCCGGTCCAGTCCGTCTTCCGAACCCTGCGCATCACCTTAGAAGAGGTCACAGCAGCGCGAACCAGGCCAGCGCCTCCGTGGGAGTCAGGTGAGCGTTACAGAATGCAAAGCCTTCCTACAAATTCCCACCCAGGCGCTATGGAAAGTTCTGAGGCTGATCAGTTGGCCCAATTACTGGGGGAATTACGGGCCGAAGTACATGCCGCTCGTCAAGAGACTGATGCCCTCAGGAGGGAATTAATAATATCAAAGGAAAGAACTGATGACCTGGCCAGACAGCTTTTGCAAGGTCAAGCTGGGCAAACTCCTCTACCCGGTTCCGGAGGGAACCCCGCTCCTGTGGTTTCCAGTAACCCTGTGCAGATTAATCTACCTGGAAACATGCCGCTGGCCCCACCCGAACGCTTTGCTGGGGACCCCAAACGATTCGCCGTATTCATGAATCAGTGTTGTTTGCACTTCCTATGCAGACCTGGGGGCCTTCCCTAATGATCAGACCAAGGTAGCCTTTGTATTGTCATATCTCAGCGGCTGCGCTGCCGATTGGTCAGTTCCACTGGTTACTCAAGATGACCCGATTCTCCGTGATTTTCAAAGGTTTCAAGCAAGCATGGAAAGGTTATTTGCTCGACATTCTGAGGGGCAGGCTCTGGATGACGAACTTCTATCCCTGCGACAGGGCAATCAGGACCTCCTATCCTATATTGCAACCTTTAATAGACTAATTGTGGAAACGGGATAGCCAGAGGATAAAAGAGTCACGTTGTTCTATCGAGGCCTATGCGGAGAACTTAAAGATGTCTTGGCCCAAGTTGTAAATCCGCCCCAAGAATGCACAGAGTATATAGACTTAGTGGTCCAATTGGATCACAGACTTCAAAACAGAAAAGCAGATCCGTCCAGGTTTGAGACCCGGGTGTTGGTCAAGACCCATGCTAATCCCAAGGGAGTTGATGTCTCTGAGCCTATGCAAATTGGAGGGGTTAAAGGACCCTTAACTCAAAAGGAACGTGAAAGGAGGCGGCAGTTAAAATTATGTCTTTATTGTGGGAATTCTGGACACTTTCTACGAGATTGCCCGGCAAAACCGCCCCGAAAGGCGGTAGGAGCCGCTGATAAAAACCATGAAGACTCTGTTTCGGGAAACGACTCCGCCCGACAAGTGTAGGAGTCCGCTTGCCGAGCTTGAAAACAAACTCTCAGACCTCGCATTTCATTGTGCCAATGGTTCTCGTAGATCCAGAACAGCCTAAGCGGTTGCATGCAATAAAGGCATACATCGATAGTGGGGCTATTGGAAACTATGTGGATCGTGAATTGGTCTCTAGGATTAACCTCCCTCTCCGTCCTAAAACCAGCAAAGATGTCATCACCACAGTCGATGGAACTGAAATTGCCTCTGGACCGGTAACACATTCCACTACTGAGGTGACTCTTATTGGTCCCGACAGCCATCGGGAGGGTGTTGTGTTTGATGTAATCAAGGCTCCACAGTTTCAGGTTATTCTTGGAATCCCTTGGTTAGAGACACATAATCCTCGAATTGATTGGCGAGCTAAGAGAATAACCTTCCCGGATTGTACACAAACCTGCTACCCAGAAAACCTGAAGATTAATCTAGCATCTGTAACCTCTGCCTCCATGCAACTACCTCCGGAATACCAAGACTTTCAGGACGTCTTCCAAAAGGAACAGGCCAACACGTTACCTCCTCACAGATCGTACGATTGCCAAATCGATCTGGTGCCCGGTGCACAACACCCTTGTAGCAGGATTTATGCCCTTACCGAACCTGAGAACCTGCATTTGAGACAATATTTGGATCAATACCTAGCTAATGGTTTTATTCGCCCGTCAAAGTCCCCGGCATCCTCGGCTTTATTCTTCGTGCCCAAAAAAGAAGACGACCTTAGAACTTGTATCGATTACCGCGCATTGAACCAGATAACGGTTAAAAACCGTTATCCTCTGCCTCTGATCCCTGAACTCCTTGACCAGGTGAAGGACGCTTGCATATTCACCAAGTTAGATCTCTGGGGGGCTTATCATCTGGTACGAGTTAAAGAAGGCGACGAATGGAAAACTGCCTTCCGTACTAAATACGGATTATTCGAGTACCAGGTGATGCCTTTCGGATTGTGTAACGCGCCGGCTGCCTTCCAATACTTCATGAATGATGTCCTTCGGGAACTCATCGATGTTTGTGTTGTCGTATATATCGATGACATTCTGGTGTACTCCTCTTCGGAATCTGATCACAGAAAACACATCAGGGCAGTACTTGAAAAACTGCGCCAACACAAACTATTTGCTAAATTGGAGAAATGTGTTTTCCATACCACAGAAGTCCAGTTTCTAGGTTTCATCCTGACACCCGAAGGAGTCCGAATGGACTCAAGAAAAGTGGATGCCATCCTCAAATGGCCATCACCTAGCTCTGTAAAAGGGGTTCAAAGCATGCTCGGCTTTGCCAATTTCTCTCGCAGGTTTATCCCGGAATTTTCACGCGTGGTACAACCCATTACTGCACTCTTGAGGAAAAATAAACGTTTGAATGGTCTGAAGAAGCCGAGCAGGCCTTTCAGGATTTAAAAGCTAAGTTTACCTCCGCACCTATATTGAAACACCCGCGTCCAGATCTCCCTTATGTCGTCGAGACTGACGCATCCAGCCTAGCCATGGGAGCTGTCCTGTCCCAAAGAGATCCCGAAACCAACCAACTGCATCCCGTAGCATTTTGGTCCAGAAAATTCTCGGCACCCGAGGTTAATTATGCAATCACGGACAAAGAACTGTTAGCCATTAAGTCCGCTTTTAAAGCCTGGCGGCATTATCTGCTTGGCGCTCGACATACCATCACAGTGATCACTGATCACCGGAATTTACAGTATTTGAAAACCGCCAAGGCTCAGTCATCACGGCAGCTCCGATGGGCTTTGTTTTTCACTGAATTTGATTTCGTGATTACCTATCGACCTGGCTGCAAGAATGGCAAAGCAGACACCTTATCCCAAATTGGAATGGGAGAATCTGATACAAACTCAGAACCAGTACCAATAATTCCCGAACAGAGGATTCTAGGCATGACTTCGTTACAGACGCTTGAAGACATTCAAGCCAGAGTGAAACAACTCCTGGACCCTACAACCTTACAGGATTGGATACAAAAGGGATCAGACTTTACCATAGATAATGGTTTACCTTATTTCCAAGGACGCTTATTCCTGCCACATAAGGAATTACACGAACTAGTTATTTCCGGTTATCATGATACATTAATAGAGGGACACCCCGGTATTGCCAAGACAGAGGAAAAGGTGAAACGACAATTTTGGTGGCCCTCTTGGCGAAAAGATGTTAAATCTTTTGTGATGGTCTGTGGTGTTTGCGCCCAAAATAAAAGTCAAAAGAAAAGACCAGCCGGTCTCCTTCAACCTCTAGACATACCGCCAGCACCCTGGCACACGCTATCAATGGATTTTATTACGGACCTGCCTCCTTCTTCGGGGTACAATACTATTCTGGTAATTGTGGATTTGTTTTCCAAAATGGCCCACTTTATTCCTTTGAAAAGTTTTACCTTTAGCTTCTGTCCTAGCCAAAGAATTCCTCGAAAATATTGTTCGGCTACATGGATTCCCATCTATACTAATCTCTGACCGGGGAAGCCAATTCATTTCCCACTTCTGGCGCAAATGTTGTCAAATGGCGCAGATCGACATAAGATTATCGACCAGTCACCACCCTCAGACCGATGGTCAGACCGAGAGGACAAATCAGACCCTTGAGCAGTACTTACGGTGTATGTTACAGCAATCTGAAAGCAACTGGAAAGACATTCTTTGGATAGCCGAATAAGCATATAATAATTCGGTACACTCTGGAACTGGCCACAGTCCTTTTTAAACTTTGTTTGGGCATCACCCTCGAACCTCAAACCTTGACTCACCTCAGAACCTCGGAATGCCTGCAGTAGAACATCTGCATTCTACAATTACCCAAGCCTTCAAAGAGGCAACTACGCATTTACAACAAGCCAAGAGAAAATACAAGGAGAATACTGATCTACATCGGAGTGAAGCACCTCCGTATCAGATTGGGGATCAAGTGTGGTTAGCTACCAGACATTTACCACTCAAAGGGCCTCGAACTTTTAACCCAAAATATCTGGGACCTTATTCTATTACGGCAATAATTAACCCAGTGGCTGTTAAACTTGATTTACCAGCTAGTATGCGAATTCACCCTGTTTTTCATTTGTCACTTCTGAAACCAGTGGTACCCGGAACCCGACTACTCAAACCTCCAGAACCTATTCTAATAGATGGGGAGCCCGAATTCGAAGTGAAGAACATTTTAGACTTAAAAATGTTTAGGTCAAAACTGTTCTACCTAATTGATTGGAAGGGGTACGGACCTCAGGAGAGGTCGTGGGAACCCAGCGACCATGTGCATGCACCTCGATTAGTCAGGAAATGCCACCGACTCTTCCCAGACAAACCAAAACCCCCGGAGGGAACAACCTTGGGAGGGGCCTTGGGGGGGAGTGCTGTCATGATGCCCACTCCCGGGGAGCCGGTTCAAGCCCTGCGTCCCCGAAAGCGGACATCCAGTCCCCAAGGAAGGACCCAGCAACCCCATATAGGGGCCCTTTGGACAGTGTCCTGGCGCCTATGGCGCCAGGCTCATAAAAGACATCAGTCCTGGCGCCATAGGCGCCAGGCACATTATGGGAGTGCTTGGGTGCACTTACCTGATGCAGACCATGCTGCAGGATCTCGGCCTCCTTGAGGCCTGAAAGGAACTACTTTACCTGTGGGACTAATTTACCATCTGGGCGTGGAGGAAGGATACATACCTGGAACTTCTTCCAAGGCTATTTAAACCCCACCCGAACAGCCACACGTGCTTCGCGTTGTTCTGCATCTAGCAGCTGGACGCTCACCATATCTGCTCCTGCATCCTGACTTCTGCCACGCCTGCCAGCATCCTGGATCACCTGCAAAGGAAGAGAAGAAGAGAACAGAAGAAGGAAAAGTCCTTACCTGCTAAATCCGCATCCCGGAGACATCTCGCCGACAATCCTGAAAAGGAAGACTTTTATTTAAAAGCTCATTGCGTCGATCGCTGCAGCGCCGCATTCCACTCACCTTTACAGGGCGCCTCCATGTTCAGCAGCGATCATCCGGATTCGCAGTCACGCCCCAGCGCCTAGGGAGAAAAAGACCAGAACAAAAGGTGAGAGAGAGAAGGGAATAAGGAAAGCTAAATCTCCATGTTAAGACTTACCTGTTGATTCATTCCCTCTTCATTTCGGGTCCGTGACGCTTCCTGGCATTTCCGGACCCCGGCCCCTAAGGGGAAAAAGAGACATCAGCGTTAATGAGCGAATGAAAAGACATTACCAAAAAACGCTCATTAAAGACTTACCTGATTTCTACAAGGATTTCACCTCTCATCTCGGGTCGGTGCCTGTTCCCCGGCATTCCGTACCCCGGCCCCTATGGGGAAAAAGACACTAGCAATAGTACATTAATGCATGGACACAGGGGGAACCTCTTATCAAAAAAACTTACCTGGAAGCCAAGCAAGTTTGGTTCTCACCAATCTGAAAATCCAGTGAAGTAACTGGATACCAACGCGCCCCTGCATCAGAAGCAGGATGGAGAGCTCGTCCTTCCAGACCCTAAGGTATGAGACGCTACGAGGAATCACAGAAGGGTTTCGAGGAGGGTGAGAGGGGAAAGTGGGAGGCTGATTGCATTACCCCGCAGACAGTTAATCCCCTATTTTCACCTATAGAAGGATACGTCTGCGAGCCAGACAAGCCAGATTTGGGGAGCCCGGTCCAGTCCATCTTCCGAACCCTGCGCATCACCTTAGAAGAGGTCACAGCAGCGCGAACCAGGCCAGTGCCTCCGTGGGAGTCAGGTGAACGTTACAGTAGTATAGCTCAGTGGCAACGCACTCGAGTTGGAAGCAAGACGACACAGAGCAACACAGGTTCGAATCCAAGGTCCGCGCTTAGGAACCTCTTCGGTATTAAGCGGGTTATAAATAACCAATTAAAAAAACATTTTCTCCAGGCTGGTGCTAAGAGATTTTAATGCTTGGTCAAATAAAGTAAATCAACGTGACCCAGCACAAACTGGTTTCGTGGCAGGTCTAGGTACCGGCGTTAATTTAATTACTTTAAATGCTATAAACCAACAAGCAATTCATAAAAATCAAGCCAGATACTTTGCGTTCGTGGATCTTCACTCCGCTTTTGATTCGGTCTCAAGACCAAAACTTATAGATAAGTTAATCAAAGCGGACTGCACATCCACTCTTATTGACATCATTTTTGCCCTCCATTCACAAACCAAGGTCTATGTAAGACTAAACTCTGAGGGTCTTCTATCAACCCCAATTCCAACGTATAGAGGGCTGAAACAGGGGTGCATTTTAGCATCTGCCTTGTTCAATTTTTTCATTAATGATGTACGTTGCATTTTTAGCAAAGTAATCGCTGATGCTCCTAAATTGAACGATGTAAAAATGTGTGCCTTATGGTATGCGGACGATCTTGTTTTAGTATCAAAAACTCCCAGTGGTTTACGCAATCTTTTGTCAGCATTATGCTCTTATTTCAAAGAAAATGAATTGGTAGTAAACACGAGTAAAACACAAATTGTCTCGTATGTTCCTAGAGGTTTACGCAAACACTTGTTAAACTGGCAGATCGAGGGGACACCCTTAAAGATGGTACCAAATTATGTTTATTTGGGCCTTATCTTTGAGGGTAGTCCAACGTTAGACTCCCATCTAAATAAAATTAAGCAGAAGTTAACCACGGCAATCTGTCAGACACGAGTAATTATTTCTAAATATGGCAAATTCTCCATCAAAGCTGCCATCACCTATTGGGACCAGAATGTCGTAGCAACCATTCTTTATGGTTTGGAAACACTAATTGTACCCCCAGGGTTTCTTAATTTATTAGAAGCCAAGTTTTGGCGTGCAATTTTAAATCTACCCCAATGTATTCCCGGTGTGTTAATACGATATGAATTGGGAATAATTTCTTTAACTGCATTATATAACTGGCGCCTATGTGCCTTATTTCGCAAATGCTTATTATCTACACATGATAACTCTACATTATCTACCATCTCAAGCGACTTGCTCAACTCTACAGAAGTATTTCCGAAATACTGGTCTACGAAAATATTAACAATTATGGTGCATGCGGACATAGCACTTGAACTTCTTACGGTTCATCCGGAGCAAGCAAAGAAGAAGGTGTATATGATGGACTGGATTGACACCAGAACTCAGTGTTTAACTTATAAAGACTTTGATTCTACAATCTTTGGTCCAAAGCATTTTAAAAACATTGCCTCCTATCTATGCTTGGCACCATCTGCTGCCTTAAGAACTGCCATTCTTCGCTTGAGGCTTAACATCTGGCCCACTCGTGAGGTTAAAACAAGAAGGAAACAAATCTCTTCTGACCTCAACTGGTGTAGGTTCTGTAAAAATGTTTTGATTGTAGAAACTCTTCAACACCTAATATTGGAATGTCCGGCACTTAGCACTTTAAGAAAATTTCACATTGTTAATCATTTTGCATATTTTGCACAACTTGATCCAAAAAATAGATGGGTCACCTTGGCAGCCACTGAATGTATGAGTATAAGAATTGCAACGATTAATTTTCTATAGGCCTTGAACTTAGAATGATGATTTTACAGCATGTTATGAATTTATATGTTTTTTTCTTATGTGGATTTTATGTTTATGAATTTTTCTAATCTGTATAAATTGAAAAAGTTGATGTAATTTCAACTAAAAAATATAGTACATCAACATGCTAGGCATAACCAAGGCTTTTGGATTTGGCAGTGAGCTTGTGGGATGAAGGCAGAGAAAGCGATCAAGAGTTGAATAAGATTTGTTACATAAAAAGCTAGCATTCTGGAGACACATTGAGACAACTAATAGAGGCAACACATTACTTAGCTCTCAGTAGTGTTCTTTCTGATGGATGTTCCTTTCAAAGATTTCTCACCTATGATATCTATCTCCCAGCACAGCTGCTCTTTAGAAACATTTCCGCCACCAGAGGGCACAGCACTGCTCCACGTTGGCTCCACTCGACAACTTGCCAGGCATGATGTTGGGGTCTGTAATTATCGAGGTGCTGTGCCTCCTGACCTCAGTTCTGTACTTTTTACTTAGCACTCTGATGCTGAGGGACCATCGAACTGAAGGATGTAACAAAACATAGTGAGGTAGAACTTGCTGTGGAGGTGGAATTCGCCTGAGGGCAGGAGATGGGTCTCCTGAAGGAAGAAGAGCGAGGCATTTAGAGTAGACATTCTATGTAAGAGTGCCTTCCATTTAAACAGAGCGTTTAGCTGGGAATGATTCAGCTCTCCGACTTTGACGTATATTGGTGTTGTTCGCATCTTCCATCAATTCCTTGGCTTCCTCCTCTGAGCCGATATTGTAGTGATGATTGCGGTAGTCAAAGACCAGTTTGCAGAGGAACCCCCATAGTAGCAGATTTTTTTTTACTGCAGCCATGAGGTGATCCTTTGCAGGCACCAGTGATTAGCCAGGGTGTAAGGCTAAAGGTCCTGGAATAAAGTGAGGGAGGCCCCACGGAAAGTCACCGGTGCCGAACTCCGGGCTGCCGCCATGATAGTCTCCTTTTGGTGGTATTGGTGCACACAAGATAGGACATCCAGCAGTAGGTTGCACCTCTGTTGAGCTGTGGAATAGACCTGATGACTCCTATCCAAGATAAGATCCTCTGAGTCCGGAAGGTCGAGCAGCGATTTGAAGAGAGCACTCACGTATGCCGCCAGATCTTTATCTGATATGTGGCGCAGGATCCCTCTTAGGTGGACGTTGTTCCGTCTTGACCTATTTTCTAAATCAGCTTGTTTCACCCAGATGTCCTCAAGGTGCCCCTCGATCCCATCTACTCTCTTCGCCAGCGCTGCGTAATTGTACTACTTTTCACATGTTGTGTTTTCAAGATCATTTATACCAGCTTCGAGGCCCAGTAGGCGAGAGTTCAGGTCGACAATTGATCGGGCCAGAGAGTCCTTGGAGGTTTTTATTTCTTGCTTTATCTCCTGCGTGATGTCCTGCTTAAAAGCCTTCAGCATGTACTCGAGATCTCTTTTGGCGAGTGCGGATTTGGGGAGGCCCGGTCCCGGTGGGGGCGAGTGGATCTCAGCTCTCACGGCCTGTATCCCTGGATTCCCTGGCTCTTGTGGGGTTAAGAATGTGGTGATGTCCGATGCCTTCCCTTTAGCTCCTGCTTTGTGCATTGCTGACAAGGGCTGATGATTTCCAAGCCTATGGGGGGGGCAGGAGTTCACTCCAGTGAAGAACCACTGAGACGGGCACTGATGTAGACTCCAAATGCAGCAAGGCCCTGCTTATGCACTTATACAAAGCGGATCTTTGGGTCAACAAAGCCAGAGATCCCAATGCAGGAAGTTGGCTACTATCTGCTCTGCATGTGTGTGCCCCCCAAGGGTCCCACCCCTTTTTTATTCACTCCAGGAAGCTCACAGGGCTGATTACAGCTTCTAGGGAGAGGGGATGGGTGGCTCATGTCCATGAGAGCTCGGCTTTCTTCTAGTCTATCAGCTGTCTGCGGGGGGGGGCCGTGCTCAGAGGGGCAAGTGATGGAATCCAAGCAGAGGCTGCTCCGGGAATATGAGCGGGAAGAGTGCACTCTCCGGTTTCGTTTTCTTTTCTCACCTGGGCCGGCCTCTCCATCTTCTTAAAGTTCCAACAGCCCCCAGCCCTCCCCCGTGCCCCCAGGCAGCCCGCGAATGCTGAGGCTGCTGGGAACTCAGAGCAGGTGCGCCGATCCGGGTATCGCTAGCGCCTTCTTTATTCCTGCTAGGTGCTCGGGGAGCATTGTGCCCAGAGGGGCAGAGGGCAAGGTCCGCCTGGGGGCAGCTCTGGGGGTGTGGGTGTGGAGAGTTCACTCACTGGCTATGTTTTGCCTTCTACCCTGGGCATGTCACTGAAATCTCTGGCCCGGAGACCCTCCTGCTGTTCCAGCACCTCTTAGTCTCGGCGCCACTGCAATATGATGAGGCGGCTGGGCGCCGAAGCAGTTGACAAACCAGGAGTCGACGGGCAGTTTGGGGTATTGTTGGTGCTTGGGGCACTCTGGCGTCACCTCCACCCACTGCGACCACGCTGATCCAGGAGCACACTCAGGCCGCACTGGGTCCGGGTGATACTGCAGGCTGGATTGGAGCTGCAGTCTCAGGATTTGTTCGGCACCAGCCTCAGCCTTCCCGGCCTTTTGCCATGCTTTACACCCACCGGGGGGGTCAGATTATAGGTCTGTGGGTTGGTTGGCGAGCTTGGGTGTTGTGAAGCTCAAAGAGGAGCAGCCATTTTGCAGGCTACCGAACAGCGCTTTCCGACCGGTAAAGTTTTGAATGAGTGCTGTTGAATGATGGGGCATTTAGCTTGACGTTTGTGAGCCGTATTCGAATGGGTAACTGACTGTGGTGGCGTGGACAGACCAGAAGAGTGGGATAGGGTATGTGCAGGTGATGAAGGGGAATGATGTGAAGAATAAGTCTAGGGTATTGCCTTTGTTATGCATGGGTGAAAGCACAATTTTCTGAAGGTCAATGGAACCGTTGAGTGCAAAAAGCTTGCTTTGAGTGAGGATGTTGGCATGTGACTCTGGGACTTTAAAATCTCTGAGTAATGCCTTATTATAGTGTGCTAATTTGGCAGAGGAGAGTAAGTTGGAGATGTCGGCAATGAAAGAATCCCTCCTGTGCAGTGTATGAAATGAAGTAGTGCAACTATGTTCCCTACTGGCCTGCCCCCAAACCATGCAAACCCCATCGCCACACACCCTCCAACGCACAATACAACCCCCACAAACACATTCACCTGCTGTTAAAGGGAACGTTCTGTGCAGTGTACTGAAAGTGCAAGTTTCGCCTTCTTCCTACACTTTTGTTCTAAAACAAAACCATTCCGGAACGATTTCTTTTTAGTGATGCAAACAAGCTTGTTCTGTGAGAGGGGATGATGGAGCATTACCAGTGGCTCCTGTGGATAAATGATACTGCGCCTCTGCTGGTCAGCATGTTGGATGCAGTAGCCTTGGGTAGGAGGACATCAAAAACATGGGGGGACGGGGACGATGGGGGTAAATCATGTGTCGGTGATGAATAGGGCATCAAGGTTGTTGCATGAGATGAGATAATGGATCTCTGTAGTGTGAGCAACTGCTGAGTGGGCATTGATCCACATGAGATGGCGTGTGGTCCGTGGATGGGGCAAGGGCAATATTGATGAGGTTCGCCAGGGTGGCTAGGTCATTCGGACCCTAGTTCCCTAAAGTGGGGATCGACTGGGGAGGGAGGAGACACATGGTGATGTCCTTTGGTGAGTAGCACTAGTAGGGACTGCTTTGCATGTGAAATGCAGGATAGAGGGTCTGGATCTTGGCCCGATCCGGCAGACAGGTGAGGTCCTTGTCTTTGTCCATCCCTTGCTGAGGACGCCAGCAATGAGGTTGCAGAAAGAGGACTGGTGAAATAGGTGGTGAGCAACAGCCTACTTAATTCTGTCTGCCTGGATCTGGCCTAGAGTCCTTAAGTAAAGGCCTGTGAGGCATAAAAACTGGTGGTAGGCAGAGGAGATGCTTAGTAAAGCCTGGTCACATGACCAGCAGCCTACTCAATGCTTTCTGCCTGGAGCTGGCTTTGAGTTGTTAAGTGGAGGCCTGGAAGGCATGACAACTGGTGGTGGGCGGAGCAGCTTAGTGGCAGGTCCTGGCCACGTGACCATCAGCCAAAGCAATGATGAATCTAATATTGTTGAGTGGCCTCATGTATGTGTGAATTCCTGAACTGAGTCGGGCTTTTAGAAAGGTGCATTTTTGATTAGTTCAAGTAACAAGCTACATCCAGATGGGTCAGGACATGTCTCATTTCAAGAAAAATACTACATTGACTACAGTGTTATTCAAAGTGAAGTATATGCATGGCAGAATAAAATCTAACTTTAAATGCTGTTTCCTGTTTCTACATTACACATTATTTTATATGAGAATTCATAAGTGCACCTGTTCATTTATAATTGCATTTTCCCATAAGCTCACCATTGAAAGGAAAGGGACACATTTTAAAATTAATGATATTTTTCTGTAAACAATGCATCCAAATTAGAATAGAAAGCGCTTAGACACCATGAACTATGGCAGTAGGCGCTAACAAAAATGCAAGGTATCATATGCTGAGAAGTCTAGTTATTTTTTAGCTTCAACGCTGTGAAAATAAGTATTCTGAAACCAATGCTGAGTTATTTTGCTGATAATCACATGATTCACCTTAATATTTTTCTACATGTCTTTAGCTATTAATGAAGCTTGCTTATATGTCAAAAGTTTCAACCCGAATACTCAGTTCTCGGCATGTTTTCAGCACTGATAAACCAGTCACTATATTCAATTAAAAAGCCTTCAGTTTGGTTGCCCCTGATAAGGTTCACTTTTACTTTGTTGAAAAATGTTCTTGGGCGTGAGCTCATTTATTTACACCTCACGTTTTGCAGGGGTATCTTTTTCATCATGGCAGGAAGCAGACGTTTGTGAATGAAGCCCCTCTCACTCTTTCTGAAAAAGATGTCTTTTGTCTGTTTATTTTAGGGGAATGACAGCCTGTTTCATAATTCCACACATCTGTCAGGATCAGTACATTCCTTTCCTAGCCCGATTCCACAATTCCGGCAACTAAATGTGTTCTCTGGGCTCTGATGGACACCATATGGCACTCACAATCAGGTCTTGCAGGCAAGCACCCCCACCCTTTCATGTACGCATCCATGACCACTATCAGTTGGAACCAGCGTTGACTAAGCAAGCCCCCATTCAACAGAATCTCACAGGGACAACCATGCAAGGTTCCAGGATACTTTAGCCTAGACTTGATGAAAGTTTGAGGTGTTTCCCTGACACTGAGACCACTGACAACTAAGAAGCCACTAAAGGGACCTCCTGTGCAGCCAGGCCTCTGGCTCTTCAGGAAAGCAGGAGGCAATGAGATCCAGCAAGTGTTGGAAGGCCAAGGCCATATTCCCCCCTCCTGTGTTTGGAGGACATGAACCATATAGAAGATGTTTGCCACTTGATCCTCGGGCATGACTGCCCTGATCCATCTGAGGGACTTGGACAAAGAAACCTGAGACTTCTTGAGGTTCAATGAGAAGTCCAAGCAGTGGAACATGCTGCATGTGCAGAACAAATGTGCCTGGTTGAGTTATCAAGCTCAGTTATTGCCCAAAACCATTATTTCAGGAAGTAGGATTGGTCAAAATAAAGAAAAGCAACCGATTTAGAGTTACAGATGCACATACATTTCTGAATCTTCATTAAGGTCAGTGTGGCACATGTCCAAGGTGTTGCTCCAGATCGCCTCATTATTTCCGAGAGGCCATACTTCTCAATACATCTGCTGACATTTGGGAAATACATTGCTGGTTTTTCCTTTCCTCAACAGGAATTTGCATGTTCCGTGACAACCCCACTACCAAGACATCAAAGTCATTTTTATTTACCTCATATCCCAAAAATCACAGAAGGAATGGCTCAAAATGGCAGCCAGACGAGATCCAGGCCTTGATTTCCCCGGACAATTGAAGACACCAGTATTGCTTGCTCTGGATAAACCAGGTATGAAGCCATCAGTTGGCTCTTGTATCTAACTTCTTTTTTTTGCACTTAATATTTATTTGTTTCCTTATTCATGAACCAGATCAACATTACAAAACCATAAAACCGTAAACAAAAAATAAACTGCACAATCACACATTCTTGCTTCGAAGGCTTGATACATACAATAAACACAATCTGTCAGAGTACCCTGCCCTCCATCTCACACCCCTCCATCACATCTAGATGATTTTGTTCATTTTCACCTACCCTCTGTGGCCATATCTTCCATCCTGAGGATGGGCCCTACTGTTTGTCCACCAATGCTCCCCCGGCCCTTCTATGCATATCTCTTCTTAGTTTTCGGTACCACCATCATCCCCTAATCATTTAAGCCTTCTCCCTGTGACCTTTCTGAGTTATCGTCCTCCATGGGATCCATATATCTTTGGGCCTGCTTCTGGCTGGCAATGAGGCTGCATATCTCGTCTCCAGTGCCTCACAGTTTGACATGCAGCTCAACCAGTTTGAAAACGTGGGATCAATCCCCTTGAACTAAGCACTAGCTATTAAGGAGCGAGCTACCACAGATGCCAAGCTCAGCAGTCTATTTGCCTTCCCTCCTCCACAAATATCACCAGCAGCCAGGCAAGGAATGTGTCCAGCACAGTGTCCCCCAACATCTCTCCCATCACCTCTACGATTCGCTGCCATAAGGATTAAGTTAAAAACCCTCTGCATTGTCAACAAAGCCTTCTGGGGCCTCAATACTGTCAACTCTCTCTTCCTAAATATCTTTCTTTGGCGGTGTGCGAGCAGATTGTCTGGTCTGAGTCTGAAGAAGGTGCTCTGCAAACGCTCTCCGGACTGTTAAGGATTTTTGCTTAGTTGCATGGGATAGGCTAGTCCTCTTTCTGTGCCGGTGATTTGCCTGCTCTTTCTGTAACGCTCACCTGATTCCCACGGAGGCGCTGATCCCGGCTGGGCTGCTATCGTTTCTTCAATTGAGAAGCGCAGAGCTCGGACGACTCTCAGGACTGGGCTTCCTCTTATCGAATGTCTGACTTGCAGGGTAAGTTTTCTGCAGGTGGAAGAAAAAGGGTTAATCACCGTTTGATGGGATTCCTTCTCCCACCAATCGCCAGTTTCTCCCACAGCCTAGCTTTCTACTTGTCTCGGCGAGCTCTCACCTTAGGTGTATAAATGCTGAGCTCTCCATCCTGCGTCTGGTGCAGGGGTGCGTGGATTCCAGTTAAGTCACTGGATGAGTTCAGTGTTGAGGCTCAAGTCTTTTGCGGCCTTAGTTGTGGCACTGGTGCTGGGATGCCGAAGAGCGATGCCGCCGTTACTGCACGAGCGGATGCCTGTAAGTATACTGTAGTCTTTAGGCTTTAAAAGATGGGCACCTCAATAATGTCCCTTTTCCTTTGTTTCAGGCCTCGGGATGCTGTGGGCATAGTTTTCCGTTGCCACTGCACGTGCCGATGCACGTAAGTATAATGATCGTTGGCCGCTTTTAATGGCACCTCTAATAATGTCCTTTTTCTAGTTTTCAGGTGCCGGGATGCTGCGGTTGATGCGGCCGCTTCTGCGTGTGTAAAAACTGGTAAGTTAAGATGAATGCGACTGCCTTCACCCGAACCCCTTTTTAATTATGTCCTTTGCCTTTCAGGTGCAGAGAAGCTGCCGAAGAGAAGGCCGCGGTTAGCTCCGTTGGATCAGGTAAGCGGGCGCGGCTGCGAGCGAGTTGCACTTTTCTAACCTTATGTTTATTCTTTGCAGCTTTTGCCGGTGACTGGATTCCGGGATCTGGTAAGTATTGTTCTGTGTCTTTCTTCATCCACAGGTTGTTGCGCGGAAGCTGAAGATGACTCTGGACCTGGAATGCAGGAGCCGACTCGGTGAGCGTCCTGCTGCTGCTGCAGAATAACGCAAAGCACGTGTTTTCCATCGGGCGTGGTTTAAATAGCAGAGAAGTGCTTCCAGTGTGTGTTCTTCCACCGGTTCCACCCAGGTAAGAAAAGAGTTCCTGAATGGAGGGAATAGTTCCTCCCAGCCCTGATGGCTGGGGACTTCAACCAGACTGGATTGTTCTGGGTAAATATGCAGCATGGTCTGCCTCAGGTAAGTCCACCCAAGCATTATTACACTGTTTATCAATATGAGCCTGGCGCCTATGGCGCCGGGACTGAAACCCTTCATGAGCCTGGCGCCAAAGGCGCCAGGACACAGTCCAAAGGGCCCCTGTAGGGGTCTGCTGGGTCCGGAGTAGTGGAAGACGGGTCTGCTTCCGAGGGCGCTGGGCCAGTCCTGGCCCCTCGGGAGTAGCGCCCATGACACTTTCTACATCTACACTGCGCATGCGCGGAACGCTGCATGGTGTACGAGCAGTGTGTCCGGCGTCCAGCGTGAGGCGAGGGCTGCCTTCTCACGTCGGTCTCTTTGGTAAGACTCTTCTCCCCTTCTCTCTCACAACGAATGGATTCAATTTCTATCGTTTTCCTGATCCATTGCTTTACCTGATTAACTTGGACAAAGCTATAACAATGCAAAGGGCTTCGGTGTATGTGTTCTGTGTCTATTGGAAGCCCCCATCACGCTTATCAAGACTCTTCATTCCTTCCTACAACATTTCTACGCTGCATGACTGTGACTGTGGGGCATGACCCTTTGAACAGTCAGTGCAGATATCGTGGAACAAGCAGTTGGAAGCCAGTCTAAGAAACCTACTTTGCTTCTTTTTGTGGCCGTTTATTTTGTCAACTTGGGCCACACTCAAAATACAGGTGATATAACATACTGAGACTGAAATGAGTGTGGATAAAGCGGATATGCAGTAACTGTGGAGCAAGTCCCTTTGAGCTGCCTTCCGTCAATTAGCCCTTGTGGCTGTCACAAAAAGCAGGCGGTATAACGTGCTTGATTAGCAAGAATCGGCAGTAACTGAGGGGCTAGTCCCTTTGAGCTGCCTTTTCAATCTTCAGGGGCTGTGGCTGCTCTCGGTGTCACTTTATTTTGCTTGCTACACTTCTAAAAAGCTGTCGTGGCATTTCGAGAATACTTGCTTACAACAGATATGCCAAAAGCCCTCAAAACCTCAAGTACCTCACTGGTCCTCAAATCCACCCCTCATCGCTATTTATTGGCTTCTCTCTCAAAACGCAAACACTCAGAAAATGCATTAACAAATAATGGAAAAAAACTAATTCCTGGTGACATTTGTGATTTTTGTAGACCAGCCTCAGCGAGCACTACTGGACTGTCCTCCCCTCATGATGAACAAGTTCCCTTGGTTTTAAGTGTGGTAGCGGTCCATCGGGCCACATTTCCATCACAGACACGCAATTATTGGCGGTCGAAGGCCTGCCCATCCCTTCTATAACTGCTAGTGTGGACACGATTCCTGTAAAAACAACTGTCTGCGCCTAACAAGGTTGTGGGCCGGTCTATCCTTTCTACGAGTACAGGACAATGTGACGTGTCTCCACCACCTGATCCAGTGAAAGTCATATGTGATCTAACGTCTCCTCCACTCGCATATAATTTCAATGACCAGCGATGCGAGGAGACAAGCTTTAAAGTGGAAAATATTTCTTTGATTGCTTCATCGTCATCAATATCCTCAGCAAGAAATAGTCTTTATCAATCTCCCAGTCTTTTTTTATGATTCTATACATACTGTTCATATGTCCCTAGCGGGTCTGGTGACTGATGGTCAATCTTCTCGGAGGTGTAATGACATTCCCAATAATAACGTGTTGGTCTCCTCTCAATTCAAACTCTTAGAAATGACTCTGAATACAAGTATATCTACGCTGACCAAATTGTTTGAAACGCTAGATGTGAAACTCTTGAATCAATCTAAGCAAATTGACCAACTTACGATATGGATGATGACTTAAAATTGCTCCCTAATACATATGAAAAATGGGTGAAACAGGGTACACACAATGGCATTCCACAACAACAGGAGCGTGATAAGATGGAAAAACCATCGCCAATTTTAGAGGCAGTTTTACCCACATTTTCTCACGTAATTGGGGTGGATCGATCACTTAACATGGCTGGTGATCAGTGTCAACCCATTGTACCAAATCATCTGTTGCCTCACAGAATTTCCATTAGTCCCAATCTCCAGCTGAATAATATGGAAAATGGTGTGGTACCTCCCGAGAAGGCTCCTCCGTTGATGGGTGAAGTCATACATACTGATATTACATCAATGGACGAGCCGGTGCCTAATAAAGCCTTCTTACAATCTCTTTCATGTTAAAGAAGTAGGAAGGCAAGGAGTTGTGACATCTGATATGATAAAAAAGACCAAAAACAAAAAAGCTCTTCCAGTGAGAGTGAGAGCTAATATAAAACAACTAATCAAGCGGTTGGCCCCCCAAATGAAAACAGGGGTTAAATCAAGGGTACCAAAATTTAAAAAACGTTCACCTCCAATAACAAATTCTGAGAAGAAAGTGGTGGAGAAGTCTAATGAGGTCAAGGAATATTCTCCACTAAATGACCTAATAGCGTAGATCTCTGACATACAATCTATTCCTCCTAACTCGCAAGCCTCACAATCAAATGTAATTAACGATCAGGAAAACAGTAAAGTTCTTGAACGGGGTGAAGCACAACCTTCTATTCTAGCTGATGTTCGTATGCAGATTGAAAACTCTATACAAAAATATCTTGATCTGAAAAAGTCATGCACTGACTTAACAATAAGGCAGCCACCTTTATCAATGTTGATACCTGAACCTGAAACGAACTGTCAGGCTCAGCCACTGTGTGTGCCGGTTACATCGAGAGTGATTGATGAAATACAGCACAGTCAGGATCCCTCTCACTCTCAGGTGGCGTTTTATAATCAGGAAGTGGGCAAACGCATCCCGAACACGAGGATGTTGTTGGCTCCCTTAGCTGCACCCAGAGCAAACTCACCACAGGGTTTCTTTATGGTTGGAGTTGATGCAGGTCAGAGTGGCAAGGACCGGTTGGTAAAAACTCGCAACAAATGCTTCTGATGGTCAGACCTATGTACAAAAGGTGGACGAACAAAATAACATGCTACAGATTGAAGATCAAATTACAAGAGCTGTTCGCAATTACCTTAGCCAGAATCTAACCGACCAGAAACCGTGAGTGAACTTTGTGACATTATATCACATGCTGAAATGCAGCAGAGGAGTCAGGGATTAGTTGCCACAGCTCCTAACTCGAACACTGGAGTTGAATGTAGAGAAACAGAGTTTCGAAATATGGCAACTGGGCGATCAGTCAAACTTAGTGCTAACCACAAAAAACAAGTACAACTTCATTGTTTAATACTCAAATGTCACCCAGCTCTGTTTGCTCCCTGTGTCATGAATAGAACTAGTCTACTTGCAATATGCGAGGAGGTTAGCACACTTCAGGATATAATATCTGCAGACATAGAACAGGTTGAGTTTGTCCAACACAATGATAGTTCCATTGTTTGATTATGGCTTCAATCAAATCTAGTTAGAAAAGCCTTATGGCAGGCACGGATGGACATTTTGCTTTGGGCTTTGTCCTGGCAAGAGATCTATTTGTTTTTGATTCTGAAGGGAACTTAATCCTTGAAAATAGTGTGAACAAGCCAGGGGTGCCTCCATTGTGGTAGAGTACATTCAGTGAATCAGACCCTAGTACTAGGAAGCTCCAAAACTTGACCCTGAAACGACTACCAACACATACCCCTGACTTATAACAAATGCTTAACAGGAAGGTTCAGATTTCCATGATTAGCTGGAACTCTTGTGGGCACCTCCATCTATTAGGTAGCAGTGCAGGTTTTTTTAGCATCACATGACATAATTATTTTACAAGAAACGTGGCTAACAGCACAACCTACCTGGGAAGGCCATACTATTGTCTGTTATGCTGCAAAGGCTGCTTCACCTGGTCGACCTTCGGCTGGTCTTCTAGTAGCGATCAAGAATCACAAAATCTGGCTCTTGTCTTGGTGGACAGTGCCAAATTTCTATCTATTGCTGACCAAGCTCATTTGTCCGGTTGCAACAGTGGAAATCTTGAACATCTATCGCAACCCAAAAGGGCTATCGGACGAGGTCTTCTTTAATGATTTAGAATGTTTATTCAATCTGATTTCAGAATTCACTGATATAATGAACATCATTGTAACATGTGATTTGAATCTGCAATAGCTACCTGTTAATAATCCCAAATACAATTTATCCTGTTTAAGATGGCATCTACTCATGAAGGAGAGGAGGCTTCTTATGTGCAATGGGTCTATCACAGGCGATAGCCCTCCGCAGATGACCTGGCAAAGAGGAAAATCTGCTTCCATCATTGATTACACCTTTGTAGATCGCAGTATGTTTAATGCTAATATGTGTTTTAGCATAATACCACAAACGTATAGCGACCATAATATGTTGAACTTAACTTGGTTGTTTGAAGTCCAAATGAACAATGATCGTTCTGAATATTTCCCCCAACCGATGATGGGTAATAATGCAAGAACGCGCGTAACATGGAATCTCTGCGCTTTGACAGCATTTTATCAAAACGTGGAGAGTTCCTGTTATGACACTAAAGCTGCCTCTGGCGACTACACAGTTACCAACAAAAAGTACAGTCATCGTCAAATGTCCAATATAAACCTCGGCATGAATATGATGCGCTGGTTCAATTAAAAAAATCTACTTTGCATAAAAACAGAAAAGTGGTAGCACTTTCCAGCTGTGAAAACAAACAAGATGTATTTGCGCGCTTTCTTGGAAGTACAACAACTGGTTACGTTCATATCGTATCCAACTGTATCAAACAGATGGTGAACTCATGTTGGCTAGTATTTTATCCAAAAATACTGCGCAAATTCGGACTATGATCAACTCAGCTAACAACATGTCACAAAAATCTGTTCGATTTAACAGTGTTAATGAGACGGAATGGGTTACACACTTCTCCAACATGTACCAAAAACCAATGGGGCAAAACTCATATAACACCTTAGAAGGCTCTAACTATGAGCGATTATGTATAGAGGAAGAAGAGGTTTTATTCTTTATACAAAAGTTGAATAACTCCCGTGCCCCTGGCCCGGATGGGATAAGCAATTATGTCTTCAAACAACATCCAGTAATGTGGTCGAAAAGTTTATATACCATCTTTAACCAAATGATCTCAAATCATCACATAACCGCATTGTGGCAAACTGCAGTCATAGTCCCAATTTTCAAAAGGGGCGATAGGTCAGTGGCGAGTAGCTACAGACCCATCTTCTTACTTGACGCACCTGGAAAATTGTTCTCCAAATTCATGCATAGGGACTTTAACAGGTGGACCTTGGAAGCGGGACAAAGAGATCCTCTGCAAACAGGGTTTATGACCGGTATGGGTAATGGTGTGAATTTTATGGCATTGGCATCCATAATCTCCCTCCACCAATCCAGAAAGCAAGCCCTATATACTACTCTTGTAGATTTATGCACTGCTCTCGATTCTCGAGAGAATTATTGATTCACAAGCTAATTTACCAGGGCTGTCCACTCCATATAATCTCCTTAATCAAAGATCGCCACACAAACAACTCAATACAAGTAAGACTCTCAGTCAATGGCAAATTATCAACTTCGATACCAACACAAAGAGGGGTCAGACAAGGGTGCACCTTGGCTTCGGCCATATTCAACTGTACCATTTCTGATGTGGGGAGTGCATTTGATAACATCTTAACTGACCCTCCCAAGTTGAACAACAAACCAATACACTTTCTAATTTATGCTAATGATCTGGTGATAATGTCTAAGACTCCAGAGACTCTAAAAGGGACTTCAAAGAGCTTTGGATGCTCTTGCAGATTATACCCAGTCGAATTACTTGTCTATCAATCTTGAGAAGACCAAGGCAATGTTGTTTAATTCATCCAAAAAACGTGATTATAAGTCAAGTTTCTGGACTCTTATGGGGACCAAATTGCAAGTAGTACAAACCTACACTTATTTGGGTGTACTTATAGTAAGTTATGGAGGTGTTCCTTTGTATGGTCAACTGTTAACTCACAAAGTCATCACAGCCATACAGCAGACTAAGATTTTGCTACAAAAATATGGCAAGTTTTCAGTTGCGCCTGCCTTGACATACTATCATCAAAAGACAACGCCAATATTGCTTTATGCAGCAGAAACTAGACCTATACTGCCCAAATAAATCTGGTCAATTTTGGAGGGCAAATTTTGGTGTGGGGTACTTACCGTTCCATCCTGCACCCCTCCCCTTTTATACGAAATGAGCTTGGGCTAATAGCTCTTCATATGAGATACATTTGGGAAATGGTGGCACTGTTCAGAAAATGCCTCTTAGCTTACCACACAACATCTGTTCTGGGCATTTTGGCGGATCATGTTTTTTCATCGAACAATGCCTTCATTACCAAATGGTGGTCTCAGGTGGTCCAGGCACTGGCATGGGTAGATGTATCACTAACAACTCTTCTTCAAAACCCGATACAGGTTAAAACTAGACTGTTGATGCACAGTTATTTCCCAGAAAAAAACATAGCATTCCGGAAGCATACTTGCTCATAGCACCGTCTTTAATTCATATTCATGACTTTATGCCTTTGAGGCTGAATCTCTGGCCTACCAGACAGATTCTGGCTCAGCGCAACATTCAGAAAGATTCGGTTAAGTATGGTTGTATTTGTCAGCAACAAAATACTGTGGAAAATGTAAAACATCTTCTAACTGAATGTATGGCACTGGTCAAGCAATGTAGGATCCACTTTGAGGCAATAGTGGAGTTGTATGGTATCCGCACTTCAGAAACATTGTGGAAAATGATTTCTTCTGGATACTCTACGATTGTACGACTCAGGGCCTTGGCATTCTTATATGATCTAAAGCTCCATGAGACAAATGTTAATATGCTTTAGGATATCTTTAACTAATCCCATGTGCAGCCCTCCAGATAGGGTGCGTATCTTGTCTTTTTACGCATGTAATTATGGCCAATACGGAGGATTATTTTTTCTTCTGCGTGCCGTATACACTGTTTTTATTCATTAAAGAAACATACTTTCCATCACTAGATGGTACTGTAGCGTTTCTTTTGTCAGCAGCATAGCATTACTTATGCATGATGATGATTTTCCAACTGAAAGTCCACGGGTCCCCTTGCAAATCTTTGACAGTTAAGTATGCAACACAATAAAGCATACACCCTTTTAAAATGTGTTCATACCCATAACGTCTAAGTACCTGTAATGTCTGTGATCCATTATGGATAACTCCACCTATTGCGGATGCCTCCGGAGCACCATTCGGCTTTCAGTGGGAGTGATTATTGGGCAAGGATGAGCTAACTAAGCCTGCATCGTAAAAACATGAACTGTAGAATGTAAAAGTGTTACTGCCGTCACAATAATGGATGGCGTGTGGCTTTTTACAATTGCTCGTTTGATACGAGAGCTTGTGTACATGGCTGATTGAAGCCATGAAGCTGGGTAGCCTTTTAAAGACATGGCCACGGTTTGCCATGCCCATCGTTATACTACGGGTATCATCTAATCTGCCATTGTGATGGGAGTGTGGGGGGAGAAGGAGGGGCGCGCCCTCCTTCCCTTTTCCACTTTAGCTTCTGCTTTCCGTTCTCGTGCTTCACTTACTGCCCTGTTTAGTCATTCGGATTATCCTACGGTTCTTCCCTTTCCCCCACATATATTGAAGAGGCCGTCCCGTGCCTTTTCCTAGGAGTACATGCCCTGTGCTTTACACCACAGTAGCTTCCTTTGACAATGCATCAGATGCGAGTGTGTAAAGAAAGTACACACTGTCTGTTTATCAATTATTTATTTTATTGTTAATTTGTAAGGCGACAAAACATGCTTTTTGAACCATCAAAAGGGTTGTGGGGACGTAGTGTTACATAGCCATTCAATGGCATTAGATCTCACGAGATCAGTCACGTGCCAAAGAGAAGTGTGCTCTTGGAGCAAGTGAGAAGACTCATTCAATGAGCGTATGGCTTTGAACCATAAAAACACAGCCAGGACGTCTCCCAGCAGCATAAGGCAGCGTTATCCTCTAAAGTGAACTTGTACAGACACTGCTGTTTTCACAGAATGAAGCAACAATCCTCACACATGAAAAGCAAGCATTGGCAATGCCAACTTGTTCGGCTTTCGTGTAGGCATGGGAAAGGCACTTGCCAGGCACTGCCATAGTGATATGAACTGGCCATTGATGTTAGTAGGTGCAAAATATTATGAGTACCTTGGCATCTAAAAGCAGTGCCTTCCAAATGCCTTATACACAAGACAAAACTGTTGGCTTTTCCAGTGCTTTGTTTTTTTAATTTTTTTACAGGTCTTCAGTGAAAGACACACACACATAGTGCTTATGAATAGAATGGCTGAAGACAGGCCTGGTTTACACCAGTCGTGGGTTTACCAACCAAATTAAATCACCAACTCTCAGAAGACGGCTTTGAAAAACACAGACAGGCCCTTCAAGTGCAAAGGTGGATGGTAAGGCTTGATTAAAGCGAACTCAAAGAGTTTCCAGGAGGAGGTGTTTTGGGTGGGGAGGAACAGGAACTCGGTGGGAATGGCCATAGGGATTAGCAATGTTCGAATAAGCTTTACATCCATCACTTTCTTGTGGAAGTAACACATGTGCAAACATACTGCAGTCATATAAGTCATATAAGGCGTCTGCCCTAGAACGCTTTTATATGTAAATCACATATTTTAGTACCAGTAAAACAGCTCAATGTGCCTGCAGTCGGGCTGTGTTGTAACCTACAGAGACCCCTCCCCCCACAAACACACACAGCGCTGACTCGCAACTCAAATTCTGTCTTCTGTGACAGCCCGTCTCTCAGTCAACATACTTGGCCAAATAGTGATGGAGCAAAACATCCCTCTTTCAATACTCCTTTTCCCAGATCTGCTATCATTTAAGGTGCCCCTAGAAACAAGTTATGTTTTGGCCCTTAGGACCATCAAAAAATGAACTAGGCTCCATCATGGGGGGCAGAGACGTTTTTATGGGAGGGCAAAAGGAGCACTTGCCCAGGTCCCCACCTAGGAGGGGACCACACAAGGCTAGCTGATCTGAAGAAGTAAAATTCCATTGTTAAATAGCACACGTCAGGATATTTTATGGGGTGCTGCTGAGGCTCTAAACCCATTCCCTTTTCGTTTTGACAAGCAAGTGCATTGTGCCTTGATCAATTCACCATGTATTGCTTTCTGTGTTCACTGTGGTATACATAGTTTGTGTGTTCCTCATGGCACAACTCTGTAGCATTCTTTCCTTCCTGAGGGAATTATGTTGATCATGTGCAATAGGCAATGGTGAAGTGCATATTGATAAATTGAGTGCCACAATGGTTCAGAAGTTAGCTCAGTGTGTGAAGCCCCGATTGCAGAGATGTGTTCATATGCAAAATTAGAATATCGCATTCCAGGTAGGCTGGCTGAGCATTTCCTATGTCTGAAGTTTATAAACCTGTCTGCATATGTACTTGGGTTTGCAGAACATCATCTGCTATTATTAACATTCTACCTCTACCAGATAGGGGATAACAATATCATCTGTATGGTAAAGGTCTAGAAATTGGTTTGATCAGATGGGGTGTTGTAAAACCTAGGCAATTGCATCCAACGATGGTCTAAACTGTTAGTCCAAGAGTTGAATAAGTATCCAAATTCAAGACTATGGAACAACAGCGTTCATGTTGGTAACCTGGATTTGCCAGCAGATGATACAGTGATCCTGGCCAAATTATCTAATATATCTTACATGACTGTGCTGTCTTCTGTGAGGTTTGCCTTCTTGCATGCTGCTGGTATCGTTTAGCCCATTACTTGATCTTTCTTCTTATGTAGGTCATTTGGGTGGAAGGGGTGGTAGAAGAGAACGGACCATCGGTTGCAGGCCTCAGGCATGAATACTTTAAGGTTTGCTTGTTTGACACAAAAAAACGGTTTGCTTTTTGGTAAAGGGCAAAGGTTTGTATGCACGTTTATAAATGAAAATGTCACAAGCCATTGTTTTGGAAGTATTTAAAGCTTTAAAATACAAACGACAACCCCAGATTAAATCTGTTAAATCACATCAATTGGTATGCTGGTTCTTATATACTTCCCTTGATGATCGAGAGAATTAAGCTAGAATAATTCCCATTTTGCATAACACCCATCTATAATATTTTGTTTTAAAATGGTCATGTTTGGTAATGTGATTTGCGTACTTTCCATGTCCTATTTCTTTTAATAAAATAAGATTGTTTTAGTTCATGGTAAGAACTAGAAAAGAAAGTGTTCAAATGCATAAATTGCAGAGGTGGCACAAATCACAGCTTCACCCTTTAACCAATGTGTGATCCTGGGCATCTCATCTAATCTTGTATTGCCTAACCTTTCAATATTGCCAGTCCCTAAACCTTTCCAAATTGTCAGCCCTTCCGAGTGATTTCCTTCTCATGGTATGATCTTCCTGAAAGCCTTATTCATGGTTTCACGGTGTTAATAGTGAGCATTGATATATTGCACACCACAGGAATGTGTTCCTTTGATCTCTAATGGCAACACTATTTGAAAACGATATCCCACTTCTAATCTCAGTCTGTCTGGATGAAGACACCTTCCTGGTAGCTTCTAATGTGCATCCACTATCCATGCTATGGTATGTGTAGTGTGCTCCTTCCTTCCAATTGGTCTCCTCTATCTATGCATGAGCACTTTTGCATTCTGTGAGGCAGCTAATGTGAGTTCTCTGTCTATTATGGGTTACATGTACCTCTTACATACTGTCCTGCATTAATACTACATCTACCTTCCTGGATGTTATTGATAAAAAGAATCCTGTATTATTTCCTGAAGTGGTCCCTCCCATCACGACTTATTTCCCCCCCCCTCTCCTGCCCCCCAAAATGTAGGTTTTGTTGTGCCCCTGCATGGGTGGGAGGTCAGGTAGGTCGGCTTACTCTCACAAGCCACCAGCCACCCCCACCTCTCCCCTCAAAGTGCTGAAACAAAGGGGCGGGAGCCAACACATCTGCAATTATTCCTTTACTTGCTGCACCATGGCCCGTTGCAAACCTGCTCTGTATCATTTATAAAGTTATGCTGGCTGTAGTAAGACGTGCGCTTGCTTGTGCCGTTATAGCATGGGAAGAGGAGATGCTACGTTAGCACTCGCCGAGAAGAAATGTCCCCATAGTGCGTACTTAGTAAAGATGTGTCATTTCCATGTGCCATGGAACAGAAGTGCAATTAGCATGCAGAGCCGAGATGTGCCGTTAGCATGTGCAGAGACAGGATGTTGATTTTGCACATGCTAACTGCACATCCTATCGCTGCACAGGATGTGCAGTTGGTACATGCAGGGATAGGATGTGCAGTTAGCATGTGCAGAGAGGGTATGTCCCATTAGCATGTGCGTAGAGAAGGCTTGTCGTTAGCATGCACAACTCCTCTGTGCAAATGCACGCATGTACAGAGAGCTGCCCCACTAGTATGTGCGCAGAGAAGATGCACCGTTAGCAGACGAGAAGAGATGTGCCAATAGCATGCGCAGAGAAGAGATTTTAGGTCACTATGGGTAGAGAAATGTCCTGTCAACGTGTGCAAATATCAGGCTTGCTAAACAGAACGTGTTCTATCAATACGTGAAAACAACGACCTAGCATTTCAAGCCCTATCGCTGAAATTCGTATCTAGGCACTGTAGAATATGCTATTCTGTACCCAGGTATTTTAGAACTGTTAAACCTGCACCTTTGACACTACCTAGCATTTCAAGCCCTATCGCTGAAATTCGTATCTAGGCACTGTAGAATATGCTAACTTGTATCCAGGTATAGTAGTACTGTTAAACCTGTAACTCTTACATTACCTATCTTCTCCTGCCTTTCTCACAATTCTGAATCTAGGCACCACTACAAAGGCCTACATATGCCCCCTTGACCTACTGCTATACAACATTTCTTACCAGCACTGAATTCGGTCTCTAGGCATTGTTGTTTTAGTACTGTTCAGACTAGCCATCTCACCTTAACCGAGCTACCCCCCCACCACTGCTCCTCCACCCCAATAGATGCGTCATCACACCACGGTCTCCCGCCACACACCGGCAGCACGCCACCTCCTCAGTGACCCCACCAATATCATGCTGCACAAGACAACATAATCCATTAACAATAGAAAGTCAGGCACCCTCTATCTCTGTGCCACACTGAAACCACCCCGCCCTCATCACCATCCAAACCTGCCACAGCACCACTTCACACCAAGCCACACAATACAGCACTCCACAATAATTACACAACATCGCTTCCTAATACTAAAATACACTCGGGCACACAATACCCTCCTCTCAAATGTGCATTGCTGAACGTACGCTCACTACCTGCACATGCACTAGAAATAAATGACCTACTATCTACCCATGATATTGACCAACTAAACACCACAGAAGCGTGGCTCGATGATGCTTCCTTCCCTGCTATTGCACTTGCCCTTCCCCCAGGCTATACCATCATAAAACAAGATAGACCGGATAGTATTGGAGGGGGAGTCTCCCTCATCCACAAAGACTCATTATCCATCAGGCTATCAGACCCCAGTATATGGGATGGTAGTGCGGATATGCTCTCAGTTAAGCTCACGCTCTCCCCTAATAATGTTATCAATATCCACATCTTGTACAGACCTTCTGGACTCCCAGCGGACTTCCAAGACCGCCTCTCTCACTGTCTCAGTAACAACATTGAAAAATCCTCTAAGATCCTCTTGCTAGGAGATCTAAACCTAGGATATAATGACCCTAAAGATAACGCTGCTGCATCACTAGCAAAAGTACTAACAGACTTAGGATTCTCACAATGAGTACTCACCCCAACCCACTCTAAGGGCCGCACCCTTGATTGGGTCATGGATCACAACTGTGCCTCCAACATCATCTCAAAGACCGCCTATCCTTGGACAGACCACACTTGCATTGAATTCTTCATACCTACTACCCCAGCCCCAAACCTCTCACTCATGCACCACCTGCAACCACAAGAAGCTCAAAAAACCTTAACCTTGCAGACAACCTCCGACCTCACCTCAGTGCACCTTACCTAGCACCCCCCTTCTCCCAGGATCCCAATGTGCTATCGGATATCTTCAATGACACTCTCACCAATGCCATAAACTTAATAGCACCACTAGAAAGTAAGAAAGAAAAGAAATCCTTTCACTGCAACTCTTGGTTCAAGGATTACGCACACAAAAGCGCCAATCTCAGGAAAACTGGCAAGCTGAGCCGAGCGACCTCAATCAGAGCCTCTTCAAACAGATAGCTCTACTTTATAAAAAATCTATCATCACAGCTAAATCAAACTATTTTAATGAGAGGATTGCAAAGGCTACATCGCAAGCTAAAGAAATATTCACAATTTTCAACGAATTAGTCACTCCCCCGACAACCACAGATGAGATAATTAAAGATAAGGCCTGGTGCGACAGCATCCAATCGGCTATGCTCAATAAAATAAAGCTCCTCCAAAACAAATTCACAACCACTGCAAAGCCCTCCCTAAACACAAGGCCAACCATCCATCGCAGGAAAAAAGTACTAACCACAAACACCCACAATTCTCCTTCAGAGATACTACCGAATCCGAGGTCATTGAACTCATCAAAAGCCTCAAACCATCTCTATGCAAAGGAGACATATGCCCCCCTAAAATTATCAAAGAATGTGCCAACGAACTAGCCCCTTGATTGCTGCCTTCATTAACGCTTCTTTCAAAACTGGATCTGTACCGAATAGTCTAAAAGAAGCGTGGGTGCGTCCCCTCCTCAAAAAAACAACTCTTGACCCAGCGCAGCCTAACAACTAGCGGCCTATGACGACAGTTCAGGTCCTTCTGAAAATCTGATAAGGCAGCCCATAAACAGATCCAATCATGAAGCCCATTCCATATTGCGCAAAAGGCAATTTGGGGCATGGAACTGAATCTGCCCTGCTCGACCTAAAAAATCAAATCACACATATCATGGACAAAGGTAAACCTGCACTGCTCCTCCTTCTCGATCTATCAGCAGCATTTGACCTGGTAGACCACAATACACTAACCACCCATCTCACTCAGGCAGCACACTTCTCCAAACAAGCAGCTTCATGGATCACATCCTTCCTCGAAGGTAGAACCATGAAGGTTTTCTCCAATATAGCTAACGCAGACCCTACTACCATCAGCTGCGGTGTCCCCCAAGGATCATGCACTGCACCCACTCTATATAACCTCTTCACTAAACCTCTATTCAACCTACTTGACGCACTGGCTGTGGCATATACTAATTATGCTGACGACACACAAGTACTCATACCACTATCGGGCATCTATCACCAAGACGCCTCTGCCCTCCATGACATCTATGTGACGATCCAAGAATGGATGGCGATCAATGGCCTCTGTCTCAATGGGGAAAAAACTGAAATCCTTGTCCTAGGCCAGAAGAACACATTAACAAAGTTAAGCCCCCAATACGCCAACTTCAACATAGATAACTCCACCATCAAAGTATCGTCCTCGGTGAGGACCCTAGGTGTCTACATTGTCGCTAACCTATTGATGAACAAACATGTCAGTACCATAGCTCAGCCCACAACACCAAACTCATCAATGCCATTAAACCGTATCTGTCTACTCCCAACTGTATAGCAATAGCCAGAGCAACAATAGGCGCCAAACTCGATTATTGCAACGCTCTCCTAGCTGGCACCTCGACTAAAATCCTCCATAGACTACAAACCACACAGAACAATGCCCTAAGAGCCGCTATGAGCATCCCCAGAAGAGACCATATAACCCATGATAGACTAGCAGCACGCTGGTTACAGGTCAAAGACCGCATTACCCTCAAAATACTCCCTATCACGCACAGATGCATCAATAACACCGCTCCCACATACCTATCTGAAGCCATATCAAGAACTACCTCCATACGCCCTACTAGAACTCAGTACTCCAACCAGCTACACATACCAAGCATTAAGAGAGCCACAGCGGGAGGGCTAGGCTTCTCTTACATTGCACCCAAACTATGGAATTCACTCCCAGCCACCATCTGAGCTGAAAATTTCATCTCTGTTTTTCGCAACAAACTCAAGACCACTCTTCTTAACGAGCACCTCTACTATTTCCTGCTCTCATAACGTGTAATTGTAATATAAGCTCACACTTAATATATTATAATGTAATCTTTGTATATTTTCTGCACTACTGCTCTTAATTGTTCATGATGTAACAAATGTTTACCTTACTTTGTATGTAACTAAGCCCTTCCTGTAACAAGTGCCACGATGCGCTCGGGCTGTTGGACACTATATAAATACGAATAAATCAAACAAACAAACAAATGTCTGTCATTAGCATATGCATAAAGATGTGCTGTCTGCATGCGCACGTGTAAAGGTGCAATTAAACATGCAAATGACACAAATTTGCTCTTCAAATGCTACCAGCACATCTCTGAAAATGCTGAAAGTAGATGTGCCTTTACCATGTGCACATAGTACGTGTCGTACTCGTTAGTATGTATCAAGAGGAGATGTGTAGCTAGCATGTTCAGGGAGGATATATGCCATTATCAAGTGGAGTGATGTGCTGTTACTATGTGCTCAGACGGGATGTGCCATTTGCATGTGACGTGAAGGGCTCTGCGCAAGCCAGACAACTTTGATCTACAACACTTTTGGTCTACGGGTCTGATTTTACATATGTGTTGGATATGTTTTACTCTCTTGCAGAGGAGAAAAATCATTTTTACTCTCTTGAAATTGCATTTATTCTCTAATTTGAAAAATCATGCGTAAAATACTGCCACCTCAAAATCTCATCTGGAGCACTGCCCATTTGTATTCCTGAATATCTCCTCTTGTGTTTTTTTTTCTTTTCTTTGTTATTTATTTCACCTTTTTTTTTATAATTTCTCTTGTTTTTTACTTTGTATACTTGATTGGTATGAAATTGATTACTGGCTTAGTTTATTGTGTGTATGATATTATGCATTTCAAATATTTGTTTTAATGAATGAATTATATTGTAAAGTAGATTTTATCAGCTATATAAATAAAAAAAAATGTAAAAAAAAAAATGTCTTCTCGAGCTCTTCGCCTATCCGCCTCCAATTCCCTCAGGGTCAGTCGCTTCTCCAAGCAGCGAGTTGGTGGTAGATCTCTTTCTTCTGCTGGGGCCTTCCTCTGGAACAGACTCCCTGCCTCTCTGAAACTTGAGGAGAACCATCTCTGGTTCCGAGAGCACCTCAAGACCTTCCTCTTTGCTTCTGCTTTCTCTCCTCTTCTCCCATGCTGATCCCCTGGCTGAATCTGAAATTAGTTACCTGTTTACCCTCTGATCTCGGGCCCAGGACCCCTCCCTGCCAGTTGCACAACTGCACTGCCCCCCTGGCAACCCTTGCACTCGGGGACTGTTTCTGTATCCCTACAGCTCCTACCAGCACTTGACACCTGATGTCTGCACTTACACGTGTACTGCCACCAGCTGGCCGCACTTTTATTTATTATGTATGGTCTCTATTTTATTGTTATCCTATGTACTACACTGCACCCTCCCCTTTCCACCCGCACTTTTCCCCTTTCCCTGCACTTGCGCGATCTCAATCTCACCTGGCCTACTAGGATCGCTGTCTCTGTCTTCCCTCTGTTTCCCCTCCCTTGCCACGTTGCGCCTTGAAACACTTGTGTATAGGTGCGTTATAAATGCCAAATCATAATTTGTTCACCCCTCCACACTGCTACACCAGGTGCCAGAAAACCGTAACAGGTTGTTGACATCTTCCACATTCTATTGGGATAGTACTTATGTAGCTGCGGTGGAGTGTAATACATTTGGTGCAAAAACTCAAAGTGGGTCATTCTATGTGTGCTGTTAATCAAAATCTTTTGCATGTGAATGCACGTTATCTTGCACTGAGAGGCTGTTATTACCACCCGCCCCTCCCCCCAGCGCTCTATCCAATTTTTCTCTAGCCCGGTCTTCCTTCTCTAACCTCCGAGTTTTTATCACCCTATATAGGGAAGACACCAGAATAGCGTACCTAGAAGGTCCGGTAACAAATTGGGGTAGGCATGGGTTCCACTGTTAGACATGGCCAATATGCCCCCATCTCATGTTTTAGTCTGTAATACACAAGTATAGTTATCACGCTACACTTTCCTAGTGCAGGGTGTGGATACCTAAACCCTCAAATTGTTCCCGAAATATCTTTTCTTGAGTCACATCTACCCCACATACCTCACCTTATCCCAAGCCCAACATGTGGTATACGCTAGCTGCACTTCTTTATGGGGATGTTGGCGTTTGCCCCACAGCACAGACCGGAGATCATCCGGGTGAGTCGTAGCGTTCTCGATTCCTACATGCTGTAGGTCCTCTTATGGGTCCCACCGCCATACCGCGTATTGTACCTGTGCCGCTATGGAATAGAGAAACATATCTGGGTAATCCAGCCCCCGACCCCCCGCCACACTCTCGTAAGGCTTGGTGAGGGTATCATATGCAGTTTGTTTGACCACCAACGCTAATCTGATCATCATACTTTTCACCCGCACCCTAATTTCTAAGGGGGCACTACCAGAACGTTACTAAAGATATACAATAGTTTGGGAACTCACACCATCTTGGCCAGCACACGTCTAGCTGCCTGAGAGGGAGATGTATCCACATCTCAACCTTGAGTTTCAACTGCACAAGGATTTTTTTTCTCGTAATTTCCTGCAGATAGAGTTGGAATTTCCGTAGTCGCTACCACTCCCATATATCTAATTCCCTGTGGGCCCCACTTAAAATCTGACTTAACGCCGCCTCTGCTTTACTGCGGTGGTCAAAGGAAGCATTTCAGACTTATTCCAATTAACTCTGAGTCCATATAACTGCTCGAATTGCTGAACATCTGCACAATAGGTGGAAGATCACGCCGGGGATTTGTAACACATAGCAACATATCCGCACAGAGCGATATGACACCTACCCGTGAGTATATCTTAATACCCCTGGGTGCATGATATTCCCGGATATAGCACGTCAGCGGTTCCATGGTTAGCGCAAAAAGTAGTGGCGAAAGGGGACAACCTTGCCTTGTCCTGCGTGAGGGGTTTATTGGTCCAGATAGCGTTTTGTCCATTGTCACCATGGCCCTAGGGGCTGAGTATAATAACCAAATTCACTGTCCGAAAATATGACCTAACCCCGACTGGCATAAAACCTCAAACAGGAAAGGCCATTCAACCGAGTCAAAGACCTTCTCTGCATCAAGTGAGCACACCACCGCCGGCACTTCCTGCTTGATGTTATGCAAAAGCGCAAAGAGTCTTCTAAAGTGATTCTGGGTAGATCTACCCAAAATAAACCCCACTTGATCAGGGAGTAGCAATGCTGGCATGTGCGGCTGTAGTCGGTCAGCTAATAGGTGGGCTAAGATTTTATTGTCTGTATTTACCAGTGACAATGGGAATCGTACAAAAATGTCAACCTACGAGTTGCGACGGCCGAAAATGCTGACTTTTTTTTAACCCTCCCTTACACCACATATATATGTGGGGGGGTTATAGTAACATGGGTGAGGGGGCTGCAGGGGGTCTTCCCCCACCCCCACATATATATGTGGTGTAAAGGGTTAAAAAAAAGTCGGCATTTTCGGACGTCGCAATAATCACATAGATCTGTGATAATGAGGAACATTTCGGCAGAAGTACCGTCCCTAAGGCCAATCCTGTGGACTCCGGTAAGATCCCCCATCAAATATGGACGGGTTATAGTAACATGGGTGAGGGGGCTGCAGGGGGTCTTCCCCCACCCCCACATATATATGTGGTGTAAAGGGTTAAAAAAAAGTCGGCATTTTCGGCCGTCGCAATAATCGCATAGATCTGTGATAATGAGGAACATTTCGGCAGAAGTACCGTCCCTAAGGCCAATCCTGTGGACTGCGGTAAGATCCCCCATCAAATATGGACTCCTACATCTGCAAAAGGTTTGGAATCAGTTAATCTGCAAACTCTTTCTAGAACTCGGCCGTAAGGCCGTATGTCACTGGGGCTTTATTATTCGGAGCGGACATGATTTCTTCAGCTGTTGCTGGCATGTTCAGAAGTATGAATTTGTCTGGATCGAGCCACCCTAAGGCAACTGGATCCAGGTACGCTCCCACGTCGACCACATCCGCCTTCATCTGGGATGTATAAATTGAGTCACAATAGTCCCGGAATACCTCATTGATGTCACCGTTATCTCTGACGGGGACACCAGCTTCATTTACTATCTAAATATTCACAGGTTTCCTTCTTTGCGGATGGCCCACGCCAGCGTCCTGCTCGGCTAATCTCCTTCCCTATAGGCTGCCACTACTGCAGGTCCTGCTATGTATTTAACCGCTCTATCCGAAATATCAGCGTAATCTCTTCTGGCTTCCCGTAGCTGATGCTCCAACTCAGGTCCACCAATTTCTGCCTTCCTGCCCTCCAGTGCCTTAATATTGCCTTCTAGAGTACTTAAGCTACTGCACAGTACATTCAGCACCCCCTCTTCCCTAGATATACAGCTGCCCCTTATGCAAACCTTGGACGTTTCCCAGACCGCCCCCACGTCAGGGACAGAACCTTCATTAAGCAGAAAGAACTGCTCGTTATCCTGTGCAGTCTCATCCCTTAACACTGGATCCTCGATTGTGCAGTTCTTAAATCTCCACCGAGGAAGCCTGTGATAATGACTGAGGAGTGGTTTGATAATGTTCTAGACAATATCTGCACATCTTCTATGCACCTCGCTACGTCATGTGAGGCCTTTACATAGTTGATCCTTGAAACAAAGTCATGAACGCATGAGTAATATGCATACTCTCTCCTGATCGGGTGCATATGTCTCCATGCATCTACCAACCCATGATACCCTGCGATCCCCTGCCAGGTCTCAACCGCTTTTGCCACCTTCACCTGGGTCGTATGGGCCCTGTCCATATCTAGTGTCAATGAGAAGTTAAAAACCCCAGCCTATAGCAGTTTTATATCCTCCAAACTTCTGGATGTGTCTGGCATACTCTACGAAGAAATCTATATTCAGTGTATATATATATATATTACAGGGCCTGCGGTAGCAACCCTGTAGTTATGGTTAAGTTGCTCAACTCATAGAAAGAGCATATATATATATATATATATATATATATTTCTGAGGCTTGTGGAATCTGCTTAGATCACATGCTGCGCATAGGCCGACATCTGGTGGCAGCTGCGGAGTATTACAGTTTGTTTTTCGAAACTCGAAAATTGGGCGTCGACACAGGGCGTGCAGTAATACTATCCCTAGTGTGACGTCCACTGTACCCATGATCCCTCACGCGTCTAGGACCCTCAGATTGTTTTTTTCCGCCATGCTGGTCGGAAGCACTGAGCGGAGTTCCCAGATTTTGCTAATATTGTTATATATTTTCCCCGTTTATTCCACCTCTACGTCAAGTCTCCGAACATCGACACTTGACGCCGGATCGGAGAAAATTTCAGCGACAGATTTGGGCCTCGGAAGGCCTCTGGCCTCGGCCCGGGCCTCAGAAGTCCTCTGGACTCGGCCCTGCAAGTAGGGAGAGTGGGGGGTGGCACATATCCTACACTCTGATTAATATAGGTACATTACTTATATTCCTACACTCCCAGCCTCGCTGCCACAGTGTGCGTATGGAGGGTACCCCTTTCAATTTTGCCCCAAGTGCAACCGCAAGTATCCTTGGGTTGACAGACACGCCACGTGTAACATCTGCTTGCCGAGGGAGCACCCCGAGGCGAATTGCAGAGCGTGCAGTCGTTTTAAACCGAAGACCCTTAAGGACCGTTTGACAAAGCGTTGGGCCCACCACGCCAGGCGACAAGAGGCCATGGCCGCGGAGGGTGCCTTCAGCGATGGCAACAACGCCATACTTTCGGACGGCGAGGGCAATGTGGCGTCGATGGACAGCTAAGCGCAAGTCCCCGACCTCGGAAGGTTGTCCGGCAGGGCAGCTATGGGGAAGACCCCCGGCGACACGAGCGCTACCCACACCACTTCCAGCAAACAAAGGTCCAACCGAGACTCAACGCGCACGCCGAGTTCTCCGAAAGAGGCACGCACAGAACGGTCCACCGAGTCAGTGTCCTCTGGGCGTTCACGTTCGAGATCGCCTCATGACACCAAGCAACCCTCCACTGTTGCTAAAAGTGCCTCGCTCCCCTTAGTGGCTGAGGTTCGGTCGTCGGAAGCACTCCAGGAGTCGGCGTCCGTAGGCAGCGGTAAGGCTGCTACCGAATCCCTTACACTCTCCAGAGACAGGGACTCTACCCCCGAATTTCGACGCCAGGCATCGAAAAGCTCTGATAGGGCCCAAAAATCGGGGAAGCACTCTTCCACCCACGGGGAGGGAGGAAAACAACAAAGTAAGCAGTCCCAGCCTACTTCCACTCCTAAACTACATTCTACTCGACCTAAACGGACGGACAAGTCTCAGTCTCCTGTCCCTAAGGCCCCTGTTCAGGCCAGTAGGTCTAGCCAGGACAAATCTCAGTCTGATGTCCCTAAGACCCCTGTTCAAACCAGTAGGCCTAGTCAGGATAAAACAGGGAAAGCACTCCAGGAAAGAGTTATTCCCAGTTCAAGGGAATGGTCCAGTGCTGACATAGACCGAGTTATGTCAAGGATGTCATCATTAGCAGATTTCTACGCCAAAAACCCAGAACATTTTCTCTCTTATACCCCAGAAGGGTCAACTCCCTCAGGCTCGAAGGATCCAATACCCCCAATTAGGAAGTCCCGGGGTAAAGCACCAACTCAGTCTTCAGACCCCTTCTATATACAGCCCTATTCTCAATATCAGGAAGATCCATCCTTTATTGAGGATCCTGACATGGGCATGTTCGAAGAACAAACTGGGACAGGCTATTATGGGGACGATGAGGACCAAGAGGAAGAGGAGGAGGAGGACGACCCAGATACATACAGTGTAGATTCCCCGGTAGAGAAAGAGCCTGCGGTTACCGACTCCCCTGTCGACAACCAGCCTCTCCTGAATGAGGTCCTGTCCAGAGCGGCACAGCACTTCCACATTGACACCCAAGGTGCTCAGGAAGAGAGGGACTTTGCAGAGGAACTGGTGGGAGAAAGGAGACCTGTTGCTCAGGCCATCCCTATCCTTAAGTCAATACAAAGGAGGATAGACCCTTCCCTTGTTAACCCCAATCTCACTAGGGCAGTAAACCCCAGAATTGAAAAGCTTTTCAGGGCAGCCCAATCTGACCCACTATACATAAGGGGACATCTCAAACCGGACTCCCTGGTTGTTACAAACACCCGTAAGAGGGCGGGAACACCCTTGTCATCGTCCGAAGCTCCCCCCCCGACAAGGAGAGCAAGAAGATTTATGGCTTGGGCGGGAAGGTAGCCTCCACTTCCGCCTACCAGGCAAGGATTGCCAACTCCACCACCCTGCTGGCTAGTTACAACTGCCACCAGTGGGAAGAAGTCGCGGCTTTCATAGACTCTGCCCCAGAACCCAATTGGCACGAGTTTCGGCAGAGGGGAGGGCCATGTCAGGTTGCATTTTAAAATCAACCTTTGATGCCGCGGATACCGCCGGCAGATTAATTGCTGAAAGCACGGTCATCAAGAGGCATGCTTGGCTACGGCAGTCTGGTTTCAAGGCCGAGACCCAAGCATCATTGATAGATAAGCCGGTGGAGCCGGATCTATTGTTTGGAAAGGCGGTCGAGGACGCGCTAAAGAATGCCAAGGACGAGTACGAGACACAGTCCCTAGGGCAACTAACCAACAAACCCCCTAACCAGAGAGGGAATGGCAATTTTCGTAGGCCTTGCGGACAAAACTCCCAAAGAGGCTCAAACTATTCCCAAGGCCAGGGTACTACATGGAACACTAACCAGCAGTCTACCCAGAGTTATGGCAGGGGTAACAAGAGAGGTCGTGGTAGGGGTAGAGGCAGTCCCAATAAAGGCGGGGGCACGCCTCCACCAAAACAGTGACGCTCCGTTCAGGGTCCCTTCTCACGCATCCCCAGTAGGGGGGCGCATTTCCATCTTTACCCAAGCTTGGGAAGGGATCACATCAGACAGATGGGTGCTGTCCACAGTGTCCACAGGATACTGCATAGAACTCCTAGAGCGTCCCCGAAACCACCCTCCACGACAAAGAATACACTCCTTAGACCACCAGAAGATCATACTCGAAGAGATCGAAATTCTTCTCGCAAAGGACGCGATAGAACTCGTCCCGGGACACCAGGTAAACAAGGGTATTTATTCAACTTACTTCCTTGTGCCAAAAAAAGATTTGACAATGCGCCCAGTATTGGACTTACGGCCTGCAAACAAGTATGTCAAGTCCCAAAAATTTCGCATGACTGCTCTCCAAGAGGTAATTCCCCTCCTAAAAAAGGGGGATTACATGGCAACATTGGATATGACAGATGCCTATTTTCATATTTCCATGTTCCCAGCGCACAGAAAATATCCGCGCTTCAAGGTGGACAGTCAGCACTACCAGTTCAAGGTACTGCCCTTCGGGATAGCCTTGGCTCAAAGGGTATTCACCAAGGTACTGGCGGTGGCGGCGGCGCACCTACGCAGGGAGGCAATCCCAGTGTACCCTTATCTGGACGACTGGCTCATCACGGGGGAGACCCCAGTAATTTGCAGGACAAACATTCAAAGAACTATCAACCTCCTCTTCGAATTGGGCTTCTCCATAAACGAGAAAAAATCAAGTCTGGTGCCCAGCACCTCCAAGCAGTTCCTAGGAGCTGTTCTAAATACTCAAGAGGGGTTGGCTTTTCCTTCAGAGGAAAGAATTCGGAATATACTACTGCAAATTCCGCAATATCAAACCGGTCGCCAGATAACAGTACACAAAGCAATGCGTTTGCTGGGCATGATGGCGTCATGTATTTACCTGGTCCCCAACGCGCGCCTGCGCATGCGTCCCATGCAAGAATGGTTGGTGAAACTGTGGTCTCAGGCAAGTGGTCAGTGGGACGATCTAGTGGTCGTTTCGCCAACACTTGTACAAAGCCTCCACTGGTGGACAAGAGACAATCTATCCAAGGGGAAACCCTTTTACAATCCCGAGATACAGGCGGTAGTCACGACGGACGCATGCCTGACAGGATGGGGAGCTCACCATCTCCACCACACAGCTCAGGGTCTCTGGTCTCACACAGTGGCCAAGAATCACATCAACCTGCTAGAGCTTCTGGCAGTTTTCAGAGCACTTCAAGTGTTCGAGCCACACCTACTGAACCTGTCGTTGAAGATCCGGACGGACAGCACGACAGCCATGTTCTACCTGAACAAGCAAGGAGGGACTCGTTCGCCAAATCTGTCCAGACTTGCCCAGAAAATGTGGATATGGGCACTCAGACGGAACATCTTTCTGTCATCTCAACATGTTCCAGGGGATCTCATTTCTCTAGCGGACGCTTTGAGCAGAGATCCCCTTCCGGAGGAACACGAATGGTGTCTACACAGAGATATCGTAGAAGATCTCTTCTCTCAGTGGGGTTTCCCCTCTATAGACCAATTCGCCACAAGCGAAAACAGACAGTGCCCAGGATTCGCATCCAGGTTTCACCAACAAGACTCCCTGGGGAATGCTTTGTGGATGAACTGGTCAGGGATGTTTGCGTACGCTTTTCCACCAACCCCTCTCATCAGGAAGGTGGTGAAGAAGATGAACAGAGAGTCGATGACGCTCGTCCTAGTTGCTCCCATGTGGGCGAGACAACCGTGGTTTCCACACCTACGCAGACTCTCGGTGTGCGATCCCATCAAACTCCCGGGCTGGTACAACCTTTTGTCCCAGCACCAAGGTCAGAAGGTGCATCCTCAACCCAACTCCATGAACCTAGCAGCATGGCTCCTGAGGTCATAGAGTTTGAACATCTCAATTTACCACAGAGGTGTATGGACATCCTAAGAGAGTCTAGGAAACCGAACACGAGGCATTGCTACTTCGACAAATGGAAGAGATTCGTAATCTGGTGCCAGTATAAACAAATCAACCCAGTTGATTGCACTCCTTCCACAATCGTGACATACATGCTCCACCTGCTGGACGCAGGGTTGGTTTTCAACTCACTAAAGGTACACCTGGCAGCACTGTCAGCGTACACCACCTCACAGAGCAAGGTGTTGTGGTGGAAGGTACCCGTGGTTAAAGCCTTCATGGAGGGAGTAAAGAGACTTCATCCTCCTATATCTAATCCACCACCAGGATGGGACCTGAACGTGGTGCTATCTAAACTCATGGGCCCCCCATTCGAGCCCATGCATAAGACAAGTCTCAAACACCTGACCTATAAGACTGCCTTCTTAGTAGCCATTACATCCATAAGAAGGGTCAGTGAAATTCAGGCTCTGTCAGTGCAGGATCCTTTCTTTACTATTCATAAGGATAAGCTGGTTTTACGGACACACACTAGGTTCTCACCTAAGTTTATTTCTAAATTCCATGTAAACCAGTCCATCGAGCTTCCGGCTTTCTTCCAAAACCCACAAAGCTCGGCTGAGGTTAAACTACACACCCTAGATGTGTGTAGGGCGGTCCTTTACTACGTAAACAAGACCAGACCTCTTAGGAAAACAGATCAACTGTTTGTCTCCGTAGCCACAGGCAAAGAGGGAGATCACGTCTCTAAGGGTGCCATCTCCAAGTGGATTGTCAACTGTATCCAGTTGTGTTACTCTCTTTCTGACAAAACTTTGCCTTTTACGCCCAGAGCCCACTCGGCAAGTGGCATTGGGGCCACTCTGGCTTTCATTGCAAATGTTCCCCTTGACACCATTTGCAAAGCAGCTACTTGGAGCTCTATTCACACTTTTACTCAGCACTACTGCATTGACACCCATTCCAAGACAGATACTCAAGTGGGACAAGCGGTTCTAAGACATTTATTTGCTCATGACCCTTCTCAGATCCCACCTCCATCTAACACTGCTCGCTAATCTATGCACAGCATGTGATCTAAACAGATTCCACAAGCCTCAGAAGGGATACATTACTCACCGTAATCATATTTCTGATGCTTGTATCTGCTTAGATTCACATGCGACCCACCCTTCCTCCCCTCTGAGAGAAGGCGCATGGATGCTGGTAGTCTTATCTTATCTATCTTCTATCTGCTTGGATTATCTGTACCCACGCTACTCCTCATGCTACCTCATGTCAGAAAAAATACAATCTGAGGGTCCTAGACGCGTGAGGGATCATGGGTACAGTGGACGTCACACTAGGGATAGTATTACTGGCACGCCCTGTGTCGACGCCCAATTTTCGAGTTTAGAAAAACAAACTGTAATACTCCGCAGCTTCCACTAGATGTCGGCCTATGCACAGCATGTGAATCTAACCAGATACAAGCATCAGAAATATGATTACGGTGAGTAATGTATCCTATATATATATATAATTTCCCAGTTACAGAGGCACAAAACCTTTGTTTTTTGTAGAGCTGCACTCCCATCACAGAGATTTGGTTTCGCCAGAACGCAGCAAAAATTGCCGAAAAAACGGGTGAAAGGTACTCAAAACAAAACTGCTGAATGAAGCTTTTAAAGGTAGAAAACGCTTTATTTTGACAATGCAGTTTAAAAAACAGCTTCCCAAAATGTTTTCATGCCAGAGAGGCTGACTGACGCGTTTCACCACACTCTTGTGGCTTGCTCACAGTAACCCCTCCATGTGTTGGGAGTCTATTTACACACCTGCATACAATTAGTGAAAAGTGAAGAGGATACTTACGCTTGATGGTTTAAAATGTTTTCGCCGATTTTTAAGAGGACTAAATGGGTCTTGTAAAGTATATGCACATTATATTAAATGCTTGCCCCAAACTTGATTGATGTGTACCAATATTATTACGTTGCTCTAAGATGTTTTAAGAGCAACGTTTCATAAGGCTACATCATTTATTTTCAAAACATCTTTGTATTATTCATTTACACCCCTGAACAACATCCATATGCTCAGAGCTTTGCAATTGGACATTTTAACATCGACAGCAAGTCAAAATGGTACTGACATATAAAAATATATAAAATCCATTATATATACATAACCTGCTAAAGTGCTAATACATAGTGCAAATCTAGGCCGCATTCTCACACAGTGATGTTAATATGCTTTTCTTTTCGTTCAGAGATGTAAAAGACATTACATTAAAACGTTTGTCGTTTTATCTTATGTCAAGGTATTAGGTGCATACAATAGAATTCTGGTACCAGTGTATCATGTAAGAGTAAGCGATTTTTTTTTCTCTCTCTCATCTGTTTATGTATATACCTGTATATCCTCATGTAATAAATTGCAAGTGCATCATATAGCCATGATAAAAACACAAATTCTACAATATATACATATTCAATAGTAAAGTGCTAGTAGAGTCTAAAAACCATTTCATTACCATGATGGTACCCACTCTTCATGTGTGGTCCATATTTTCACATAAATGAGAAAGTGACATAGTGCTCATTTCTTATGTAATTATGAAGTACATTTATACTTTTATACACAACATTTGCAGTTATTCTACTATCTCTTCATTTATAGACCACATTATATTAAATTACATATTTCGCCATAAGTCGCTCAGAGTTCTCCATCTCAATGTGTGTAATCAAAATAAGAAAGAATAAATATTAAAAATAGCCAAAGAATGCCAGCAGTACTTATCAAACAAAGAATGAGTAGGAGAAAAGGGGGGGAAAAAGGCAAGAGAAAATAAAAAATAAAATAAACTCGAGGAAGGAAACGTAGAACGCAAAGACAAGCAACGAAAAAGAAAGATGAAAGAGAAGAGGGAAGGGACATTGTCAAGACCATTTAGACCCCCAGAAATGTGTACAATTCTTCGTCAATATTGTGACCCATTGGGTATTTACTTTCAAAGTCAATTATATATTTTGTTTCTTCTTGTCATAGAATTTTTTCACTGTCGCCTCCTCTTGGGCCAGTTATAACTTTGTAAACACCAAAGAATGTAAGGCTCTTAGGGTCGCCATTATGGAACTCTTATGTGTTGCAGAATACGCACTTTTAGTTTGAATTTTGTGCTGCCCACATACCATTTGAGGCATGGGCACATCAGGACATTAACAACCAGCTCGGACTCACACGAGATTTTGCCCTTAATTTGTATCTTTGTCTTGAGGACGGGATGGATATAACTGCTACAGGTAAAAGCATATTTACAAATTTTGCATTTACTGCATTTAAAAAAACCATCCGATCTCCCAGAGAACCAATTTCTGCCTTTGTGTGTATTATCTGAAGCCATATAACTTTTCACTACTAAGACTTTGATGGACACGCTCTTACGAAAGGTTATATCTGGGCGTTCTGGAAATAAATTGCCTAAATCTTTGTCCACTTTTAAAACTTTCCAATATTTGTTGATAATGTTCTTTATGTTAGGTGCATGGCTTCCAAAGGTTAAAATCAGTCTGGTGGTATTTTCTTCTGTTGTGTTGTTCGCATCTGATTTTGACATTGTCAGCAGGTCTTGTCTGTTCATATCGCGAACTTTAAGATAGGATCTCTCGATGACTTTCTTTGGGTACCGTTGTTGTAAGAAATTATGGGTTGTAGTTTGGCATGCTAGGTCGAAATCATTAATGTCACTACAATTTCACCTAATGCGAATAAACTCGCCATATGGGATACTCCACAGGAGACTTTTTGGGTGGGCACTGTTTGCATGTAGAGGGATATTAGCACCCATAGTTTTCCTGTGAAGCTCACATCCAATCTTCTGTCGCAGAATTTTGACGTTTACATCTAGAAATACAATCGAGTTTGTGCTATGTTGTTCTGTGAATCGTAGATTTAAGTTGTTAATGTTCAGAAGTTTCACAAATTCGCACCAGGATTGTGCTGTACCATTCCAGATGATAAATAGGTCATCTATGTAGCGTAGCCATAATACTATTTTTTCTGTAAGAGTGTCATTTTTCTCTGCCCATACCACTGTCTTTTCCCAGCTGCCCATCATAAGATTAGCATAAGGTGGCGCAAATGTGGTACCCATTGCGGTGCCTTGGGTTTGACGAAAGACCTCATTATTAAAGAGAAAAACATTATTTTCTAAACAGAGTCTCACCATCTCAAGAATCATGGTCGAATGTTCAAGGTAATTCAAGGATCGAGTTTTTAGGAAGGTTTCACAAGCCATTTATCCCATCCTCATGTTGAATTGACGTGTAGAGTGACACTACGTCCATGGTAGCCAATAAATATGTCGGTTCCCATGGCAGGTCATCAATTTTACATAAAAAGTCTGTAGTTCTCTTATATAGGATGGTAGCGTGGAGATGAAAGTGCAAAGTATTTCGTCCACAAATCTGGACATATTTTCAAGTAATGAACCGCATAATGTAACAATGGTTCTCCCTGGTGGTTTAGTGGGATTCCTGTGGACTTTTGGGAGGAAATATATTGTGGGAATAACTGAGTTTTTTGTGAATAGGTATTTCACCAATTCTTCCTCCAAGATGCCTGCGCTTTGCCACTTGGTTAGGAAATCCCAAATTTTACTCTCGGTTTGTTTAATGAGATTTTTTGTGAGTTTTTCATAGCACCTCACATCGTTCAGCTGACAATATGCTTCTTTTACATAGTCAGATTTATTCATTAGGACTATGTTACAACCTTTGTCCGCAGGTTTTATTATGTATTTGTCCATTTTACATATATTTGAAAGTGCCTGCTGTTGTTTCCAAGATAGCTTATTTTTAGTATGTTTCTGCTTTCTCCTTCTTTCTTGTTTCAGATCATCGGTGGCCACACTGGAGAATGCTTTAATATGGGTATTTTGGGCGCTTAGTGGTTGAACTTGGATTCACTAACAAAAAACCTTGTTAAAGGGACGTTATGGTCAAGTTGCGCTACTGCAAACCCATCCCCTTCACTGAAAAAACTATGCTAAGGGATGGTTCTGGTTACAGTGCCCTACTAAAAACCTATCAAATTAACTGACAACCTTGTTACAGGGACGTTGTGGTTCAGTTGCCCTAACAAAAACCTGTCAAATTCAGTGCAACAATTACATGAAAGGAACATTATACTTACTTTGCACTAATAACAACCTATCCATATTATGGTTACAAGTAAAACCGAAAAACCCCAGAAATGCGCCAGTTATGGTAAGCTAAGCAACCATAACTTGCGCCACCACTGTGCACTGCTAAGACTAACACATGACATGAAAGATGACATCACACATGTCATTGATGACATCACTGATGACATCACATGTGTGCGTTCCTCTATTTTTGTTTACTGACATATCTAGGCCAGGTGGTTTTGCTCACGGACAGTCAGGGACTAAAAATTGAAAAGGTACTATATTTGTAGACCTCACCCTTTGCATATGTTGTTTGACTACTTTCGTTAGTGTTTAGTTATATCATATGATAAGTATACATAGGGGAAGAAGGAAGACCGAAACACAGCAATCAGTTTTGTGCATGAAGATAATGAGTTGGGTTACAAACACTTTTTGGTGATATTGCTGTTTTTTTCATTACTTTATTTTTCGTGTATATTCTCATATTTGGATGCATTGTGCGCACATTAGGTTTTGTGTGTAGTAGTACAAATATGTAGTAAGTGAAGCATTCTTACGTACTTACTGTATATGTTGCATAGTACGGAAAACTCTGAAAGGTAAGCATTCATCATCTTCCTATCCAACATGGCAAGATTTTGAAAACGTCCCCTCTACAGTGCATGCTGCAGACAATACCTACGTTTCCACATGAATAGGGTCATGTACTGGAAATAACTCTGTAACACAATGGTGTTTATAGCAATGCATTATTTAATGAACTATGTATGGCATGATAGTTCTCCCAATGACCTCTGAGAGTTTTCAACGAACATTACATTGACAATCCGTTGTGGAGGCTTTTCATGAAAAGTAAATGGACATGTGATGTCATCAATGACATTTGTGATGTCATCTTTCATGTCATGGGTTTTAGTCTTAGCAGAGCACAGTGGTGGCGCAAGTTATGGTTGTTTAGCTTACCATAACTGGTGAATTTCTTTTTTCGGTTTTACTTGTAACCATAATATGGATAGGTTGTTATTAGTGCAAAGTAAGTATAATGTTCCTTTCATGTACTTGTTGCACTGAATTTAATAGGTTTTTGTTAGGGCAACTGAACTATAACGTCCCTGTAACAACGTTGTTTGTTAGTTAATTTGATAGGTTTTTAGTAGGGCACTGTAACCAGAACCGTCCTTTAGCATACTTTTTTCATAGGTTTGTAGTAGCGCAACTTAACCATAATGTCCCATTAACAATGTTTTTTGGTAGTGAATTTTAGTGGGACCCTGCAACCAGAACGTTGCTTTAGCATAGTGTTTTCTGTAAAGGTGATAGGTTTTTGGTAGCGGAACTGAACCATAATGTCCCCTTAACAACGTTTTTTTCACGGAATCCTTGACTGCCCTCATGACGAACTTGTCGAAAGCCCAAATTCCCCTGTGTATATATCCATTTTTGCTGCCCCTTTGCTTTCCTAATAGTGTCTGTATATCTTAGAAATGAGAGGTGTACATGTTAAGGGTTGGTGAGTGTGTGAGTTGTTTTTCTTTTTGTGTTAACATTATATGGTGAATCTGTGGGGCACATTACTGGTCAAGGTGGCTGCAGGTGAGCAATATGGAGTTTTCCTAGAGAGACTGCACCTGGCCGGCGTATGTGCAATCACAATGCAGGTATCCGTAGGACTCCAGTACTGGCCGAATGGGCGCATCTTCTAATGCACTTTTAATTTGTTGTGGGAACGCACGTCTGACCATTCCACAGCCATGCACAACAGTAGGGCATCCTCTGTGTGCCGGTAACATCGCCCCTGTCGCCAGCCCTACGGATTTATACCGTAGGCTACTGCATTTCAAGAAGTCCTGGCGACTGACTACGTGGTTTACTGTGCAAACCTACCAATTTATGGCTGCAGCACGCCTGGCTGCATGAGGTCCACCGGAAACAAGGAACAGCAACGTGGCGTGGTAAATGTCACATTAATTTGATTGATGTGCAGCTTGCCTTTCCATGACCCATGAAACAGACACACTGCCTCTGCAGTGAGCACCGTGATGGAAAGTGTCAAAGGTTTGCCAGCGGGTCGTAGAGTTGGAGAAAACATTTAACGGCAGGTGTGACAGTCTGTAGTGAGTTTGCAAAATGGCAAAGCTGGTACGGCTTGGTCAATCACGTACAAGTGCATGTGAAGACAAGTAAGCAAACAGCAGATTCTTCGGATCGTAAAGACTATTGGCGGTGGTTTGAAAAATACTGCAGCCGAATAGGGAGCGCTGAATAATTATCTTCCTGCTCCATGTAATGAAGGTGCATTTCTCCTTGTTGTAAGCATTTTTGTATTTCAGAATGTATTAATCTCCGTGAATGGTAGTCCTACGGATAATGCCGTACCATGAAGTGTCTGTACTGCATGCAACGAGAACTGCAATCAAAACTCAAGGTACCAGTGGGCATGGTACTGCCCTTCCAACAATGCAGTAGGTTAAATTCATGTACAGCATTGTCCACTTCTGCTCCTGCCAACAACAGGGACCCTCCTGTAGGGCAGCGGATCCTTAAAACATCCTTGCAGACCATATGCTGCGCTGCAGACCCTTAGCTGGCAAAGGGCATTGTATTGTGCATGTACTGCGATGCGCTACTCGGAAGTGGTTGGGAAGGGTCGTTCCGGGAGCATGATAATGACTGATGCCTATTTAAGTTAGTGCCACCCAACATTTCCCTCTCTCTGCACATGCCCTATGATTATCCCTGTAGGTGGTACCCCTTCCGTATCGGCCCTTCCCTTCCTTTCCTTCTGTGGCATGTGTTACAATACGAACATAAATAGAAACCAACTGGAAAAGGAAAAAAGTTCAATGAAAAAAGCTCCTTTCAGAGTTGGAAAATGGAATTGCCAATGAACGGGTGGAGGGAGTCGTGCACCGGATCCGCTCCACAGAATGTGCGCTACATAAAAGGGGGCGTGGCTCTGTGGAAAACACTGTAGTGGAATCGGGTAGAAAGGGCTGGCTGTAAAAAGGGGTTTTTTTCCGGGTATGCTGTATGTTTGGAAGCGTATAAGTGTGCAACAACTACTGCAAAAAATCTTCCTGTACTTCCAAGAAGGGCAGCAAGGTATTTTGGATAGGTCGTGCAAAAATCGGAATGGCAGGAATAGTGAGATGAATGCTGTTTGTGGGAAAAATTTGTTGTGCTGTGGAACGTCATATTCCCATTTTGGAAGTACGACATTGTCACATGTCGTAAAAAGGCAAAAATAGACAATCACAATATACCGCGCTTTCTCCATTTCTGGACCAAATGACAAATAACGCAGCCACATCTGTGTCTGCGTAATGCGATAAAAAATTATGCAGGAGATTGGAAACATAAGCATGACCTGGGCAAGTGCCTCTTTCATTGCGAACGGCACTGAAACTCCGGTAACATGTTTTGAACTTTTCCCTCCACAATGAAGAACAATAATGTCGGCATGATCGTGCGTCACCAAAGTCTCACAAAGCCAAACCGAAATCAGTCACTTCATTGCAGGTACTCCATACCAGTACAAAACCACATGATAGAATCCAAAATGAGCAGCCACTACACAGTGTTTTCCATTCACTTTCAATCAATGTATTCAGAACTGCCCCAAAACCCGTACGCTGTGGCTCGTGAAACACACAGCCATAACCGCACCTTCTGCAGTTTTGGTGACAAATACACTGTGTACCATAGTCTGTGCGTACAAACCACACCCAGAAACCTTATTGCGCAATCCCGTAGCCTCTACAGGGCCATTTCTATAGCCGCCATCTGCAAAAGGCCCGGATGTGACACGTGCAACCCTGCAACTATCGTGATGTCCGTGGACTTTTCTTGCTGTGCTCGTGGGAGTGGGGGAATATATTTCAACCAGGGTAGGGGATTTCGTTTGTAGTGCTGGCTCTGAAAAGAGCCTTTTTTTAAAGCTGCTTTCATAGAAACACCTTTTTTTCCAGTTTTTATAAGTTTTTTTGTTCTTTGTAGTACACCTCACATTCTTACAGTAGCGTCTTCAGTGCAGCCTGTAGATTGTAAAACAGAATGTCATTGCCACTGGTCATCAACGAAATGCCATTTGCCTTGAAAAGTGCACATATCGAGACCCAATGTTGTCATTCTCACAGGATAACATCCCAGCAGCACTCAAGAAGTCACACATGCTTCTGTTGATAAGAGCCCTTCTGATCTCTGGCTGGTGACAACATTCATTGGAATAGTCCCAGACTATTCTTGCTGCTATACATGAGAAAAGCACTATTGCAGTGAGAAACATGTGCTCCACTGCTTTCATCAACTTCTTTAGTTGACGGTACACACGTGAACAAGCCATGGAACCCAAATGCAAGGCACCATAGTGCACAACCACAACAGGTAGAGTTGCAAAAGTGGCCACTTGTCGACATTCAGCAAACACAATGCCGAAACTGCAGACATCTACACCATACCACAAAGCCTCCACTCCCTCCAAATCGAAATTGCCATTAAAACCTCTTTCGACAGCATACTGGAACAGATCTAGCACAAAGGCATCACCCACGTTGAAAACTGTGCTCTCTCCATGTTTGCAAGCCTCACTACACAGAGTACTGAAATAAATATTGCTGCTCTTTCCTGTGACGCACACCCTGAGCACCTGATTGGACAATCTCCACAGTCCCATTTCCATTGGCCAGCATGCTGAGAAGCGCAGACGGTGGCATGCGGGCTTCCCCAAGTACCACGAAGGCCATGCCCCAGTAAAGCAGGAGCAGTCCTTCTTCCCTTTCCACTATTTTTTGTCCATCACTACCTCATTTGCTACTGGTTAATAGCCACACACGCATCCACCAATGGCATCCAAGACGTTCGCATCTAACACTGTCACTTCTGTACAACGCTCTGCATGTACCGTTACACACTCAGTCTCCAAGTGTTGTGCCATTGGAAAGCATGTCCAGTAGAAAGTGCAGTTACAGAATGCAAGATTAGTGCATCAACATTCATCCTCATGAACACCCATCACCACAAAGTGGAGGTATGAATACCTTTTCTGCAGTATGTTTACTGCTCCGTTATAAGTGCCTGTACGCACGTTATCTGCCACTGAGCATCCATTACATTCTTAAAAAGCTTACGTTTTTTTCTCCCATCCACTACCATCAAGTGGCACTTCAATTGTATATGCTTGCAACCTTTCCATTTACCCATATCACCCATTGTAGTATCGAAACGGGAACTCTCTTCTTTCCTTTCCTTTTTTTCCCCCACTAACCCATCTCCTGCATAAATTGTAAAATTATGGCACCAAAACCAGCACTGAATGTATGTTACCAACCTAAAGCAAGTTCCGAAAAGTTCACTGTCTCCACAGCTGTGGTTCTCTCTAGGCTGGACTGTTGCAGCAGCCTCGTTCTAACTCTGCCAGCTTCTACTCTTCGCCCTCTGCAACTCATCTAGAAGAGGACAGCACGCCTTCTCCTTGGCATCAAGTCTAGGGATCATATCTCTCTGGGACTGAAATGTCTGCACTGGCTCACAGTAGCTGCGAGGAATAAGGTCAAAACCCTCTGCATTATACACAAGCCCTTCGGGCCCCTGGGGCCGCAATACCTGCAACTGTCACTTCCTAAATATCTCTGTGCTCCACTCTTCCCTCATCCCCCTCCAGCTCCCTCAAGGTCACTTGCTTCTGCAAGCAATCAGTTGGTGGTAGATCTCTTTCTTTGGCTGGGGCCTCCCTCTGCCACAGCCTCCCTGCCTCCCAGAAACTTGAGGAGAACCATTTACGATTCCAGAAGCACCACAAAACCTTTCTCTTTCACTCTGCTTTTTGTCCTCCTCCCCCCTGCTGACTTCCTGGCTGAAACTGATTCTCCACTGGTTACCTGGCCAACCTCTGATCTGGGCCCCAGACCCCCCCCCCACCAGTCGCACCCCTGCACTGGCTTTCTGGCAAACCCTGCACTTGGGGACTGTTTCCTGTATCCCTAACAGTTCCACCACCACCTGATGTCTGCACTTACCGCCATCGGGACATATTTTTACTTATTGTCATTTTATCTCCTCCCCCTCCCCATGCACTTGGGCGATCTGAGTGGCACCTGGCCTAGTAGGTTTGTTGTCTCTGTCTCCCCTCTGCTCCCCATCCCTTGCCTCGTGCGCCTTCAGAAACTTGTGTATATGTACACTACAAATGGCATATCATACAATATCATATCATGCACACATTGCATTCATACAACAGGATGCCTGCCACTTCCCTTGTACACTTCACAGAATTATTTTCCGCAGCACCCCACTTACTACAAACTTATGAAACATTATCACACAAAAGCAACACTAAGTGTATGTTAGCAATTTCAAACAAGTACATACAGTGCATGCATCCGAACAGGATGCCTGCCCCTTGCCTTGCACACTTCCACCATAGCCTTCTGCATTTTTCTGTACAAAGAGACCTTCTGCCACAGGTTTTCCATACACACCACAACCGGAAACCTTATTGAACAATCCCTTAGCCTGCACAGTCCCATTTCCATGGCTACCATCCTGAAAAGGGCCAGATGTGGCACGTGTAATCCTGAAACTACCGTGGAATCCACTGAGTTATCGTTCTAGGCAGGGGCGGGAAGAAGTATGAAACTGGTTAGGGGATTGGGTCTTTAATACTTCCTCAGAAAAGACGTTTTTTTGTGTGTTTTTTTTAGGGGGTTTTCGTGCTTGCGAAGAACCTTTTTTGTTTTTGCTCTTTATCTGAGTTTCTCTTTTGTTTGCCTCCTTACATTGTTACAGAATTGTCTTCAACACTTTTTGCCCAGTGTAAAACAGCATTGCCAATGTTGGTCAAAAATTGCCATTTGCATGGAATCACTGCAAATTTCGCTCATTAATGATGTCATAGTCGGTGGAGAACATCCCAGCAGTGGCCATAAATTGACACATGCTTTTGTTAATGAAACACCTTCCGACCTCTGGCTGGGGACAAATTACACTGGCATGGTCCTATGCTCCTCTTGGTGGTATGCTTGAGAAAACCACCTTGGCAGTGGGAAAAATCTGCAACACTTCTTCCATCAACTTCTTTAGGCGAAGGAGCAAACGTCCACATGACATGTACCCCAAATGTAGAGCTCCATAATGCAGTAAGACAACATCTACAGTACCGACAGAGGCTACACATCTGCAAAGGTCACCCATACCGCCAAAACTACCCTCATAGACAGTGCCCCAGAAAGCCTCCACTCCTTCCAATGCAAAATTAGCAACCATGCCTCTTTGCGCGACATATCTATACAGATCTTGCATCTCTGCCTGCCACCCTCACTACACAGACTAATGGGGAAAATGTAGTAGCGGCCCTTCCTGTGAGGCACCCCCTCGACACCTGATTGGCTAATTCACACTGTTCCATTTCCTTGGCCACCATGCTTTAAATGGCAGGATGTGGCACGTGTGCTTTTTATGCTACAGCGAGGGCCGTGCCCCAGTAAAGCAGGGACAGTCCTTTTTCCCTTTCCACTCCAGCCATGCAGCCAAGGTGATAGGACCTCACCGCACACAACACACCATAGTACACCCTATGTTTAAATGCTCATATCATGTGCTATGCACTCCCCTTCTGCAAATGAGCCTGCCAGCTGTCACCCTGGCCACATATATGCATGCATGGCTGCATAACGTTGCATTGGGTGTGCTGAATGGTATTTAGGTGGCTGTGTACATTGTCCGTATTTTCCATGTGCGATGCTCAGCACTTCCTTTCATGACGCAATATCTTAAAGCACTTCCTACAGCAAGGGTCTGATAAGGGCCGAACCATAGCAAACGCAAATGGTCACATGGGGCTCCCTAATGTGCAACAGGTGAAATGATCTACACTATATGCTAATGTCAGCGTAGCAGCTCACTTCTGCTGTTCTACCACGTGTACAATGCCCTCCGCAACCATTGTGGAAAAGTCACCAACTTCAAAAACATGCAGACTTACAACTACATGCCTGCATTATGTTGTGGTGGCTGTGGTGAAGGCCTAGGCTCTTGGGTGCATGGCCTACGTCCTACGGCCTTTGGCCATGCATCCAACAGTCTAGGCCTTGCCCACACCCACCACAACATAACAGAGCCATGCAAGCGAACATGTTGCCAGATTCCAGAATTCAGAAAGGCATCATAGGCACCGGCACTTCTACGCAACTGCCGCCCCATAATACAGCGATGCATGTAACCATGTTCCAGTTACCATAATTCACAAACATACCACACTGTTTGGCACCCCTACCCACTACCATTCACATAGCATTGTATTACTGCCAACCAAGCCACAAAATCTTCACAACATTGGTCCTGCTCCCAACACTCTAGTAACTGCATACAAGCAATTCTGCAGATTATCTGCGCAATGCAGACTACCTAAGCACATATAAGAACCAGTTGACCCGTACCCTCTTCTATATGGACACTATTCCAACACTGTACCCAGTGGACACATTACAGGACTGCTCACTGCAGCATCTCCATCCATGCAGCGACAACAATTTATGCAATGCAGCCAAACCACACACACAAACCAACAATGTCAAACCTACTTGCAACCAGTGGACATACTTGTCGGTGTAAGGGCTTCAGCCATGCACCCAACGCAACATAGGAAGGGTCTTATTAAGGGCAAACCCTAGCAAACAGAAATGTTCACATGGGACTCCCCAATGTGCAACACGTCCAATGACCAACATCATATGCTAATGTACGCATAGCAGCTCACTCTGCTGTTCTACCAAGTCTACAATGTCCTTCACAACCATTGTGTAAAGGTCCCCACCTTCGAAGACATGGACAGTTACAACTGCATGGCTGCATTATGTTGTGGTGGCTGTGGTGAAGGCCTAGGCTCTTGGGTGCATGGCCTACGACCGTGGCCATGCACCCAACAGTCTAGGCCGTGCCCACCACAACATAACAGAGCCATGCAGGCGACCATGTGGCAAAATTCACAAAGGCAGCATAGGCTCTGGCACTTCTAACCAACCACCATGTGACGCTCACCTGATTCCCACGGAGGCGCAGGTCTGGCTTCGAGTGCTGATGCTTCTTTAATGGTGAAGCGCAGGACTCTGAAGTCGGACAGGTAGGGCCCCTCTACTCTGGCTTCTCTGGCTCGCAGGAATATTCCCCTGTGCGTGAAAAGGGAGTATTACCTACTGACGGAATAATGCTCAAGCCTTCCACTCCCTTCCAACCCTCCACGGTACCCTTCCACGATTCCCCGTGAAGTCTCACCTAAGGGTCTGGAAGGATGAGTTCTCCATCCTGCTTCTGATGCAGGGGCGCGTTGAAACCCAGTTACTGGATTGAGGTTTGATGGAAGTTCAAATAAGCTTGACTATTCAGGTAAGGCACTGTAAGAGTTCTGTTGCAAGTTCAAAAGTTCAAGCTTAATAATAATGTTCATTGTCTTATTGCAGCAAGCGCTAACGCTTATGTCTTTTTCCCCTTAGGAGCCGGGATTCAGAATGCCGGAGATATGGCGCCGACCCGAAGTGAAACGTGCAGTTCCAATAAATGACAGGTAAGTTCTGGATGAGCGTTCGGGTAATGTCTTTGCATTTGCTCATTCAATGTCTTTGTCTTTTTTCCCCATAGGGGCCGGGGTCCGGAATGCCAGGAAGCGGCAGGACCCGAAATGAAATGGGAATGACCCAACAGGTAAGTCTTAGAAGGAAACTGAGCTTTTCCTATTCCCTTCCTTCTCTCACCTTGTGTTCTTGTCTTTCTCTCTCCAGGCTCTCTTATCTCCCTTTGCAGGTGACCCAGGATGCTGACAGGCGTGGCTGAAGTCCAGATGCAGGAGCTGACACGGTGAGCGTCCAGCTGCGAGGAGCAGAACAACGCAAAGCGTGAGTTGCTGATCTGGCGTGGTTTAAATAGCTTTGGAAGAAGTTCCAGGTATGTATCCTTCCACCGATCAGGTATGTATCCTTCCCCGACCACACCCAGGTGGATGTAGTCCCACAGGTAAAGTAGTTCCATTCAGGCCTCAAGAGGGCCTGGATGTAGCAGCATGGTCTGCATCAGGTAAGTGCACATTTAAACACTTGAACACATGTCTAGCTTTATGAGCCTGTCGCCTAAGGCGCCAGGACAGGGGTCCAACATGAGCCTGGCGCCTAAGGCGCCAGGACTGTGTCCAAAGGGCCTCAGCTTGGGCCCGCTGGCACTTCCCTGGGGGGAATGATGCCTGCCTCTGGGGTTGCTGGGTCGAACCTGGCTCCTTGGAGGTAGGCATCATGACACACCACACCATAACACAGGGATGCAAGCAGACTTGTTCCAATTACCATAATCCACAAACATACTACTGTGTTTGGCAGCGCTACCCACTTCCATTCACAAAGCATTGTATTACTGGCAACCAAACAACAAAATCTTGACAACATTGGTCCTGCTCCCAACACTCTAGTAAGTGCATAGAACCAATACTGCGTAGTGCACTACAACACTTAGTAATCTGCACAATGCAGACTACCCAAGCACATATAAGAACCAGTTGAACCGTACCCTCTTCTATATGGATACTATACCAACACTGCACCCAGTGGACACACTGCAGGATTGCTCACTGCAGCATTTTCACCCATGCAGCGACAACTGTAAACTATTGCTTGTAACTGCATACAAGCAATAGTTTACAGTATGCAGTATGCTTCTATGCAGTTACAAGCACTATTGCTTGTAAATGCATACAAGCAATAGTGCAGAGACTACTCTGCGGAATGCAGACTACCCAAGCACATATTACATCCACTTCAACCGTTCCCTCTTCTATATGGACAGTATACCAACACTGCACCCACTGGACACGCAGCAGCACTGCTCACTGCAGTATCTCCAGCCATGCACCGACAATTGTAAGATGTTCTAACAATCACCACACCCATGGAATCAACAATGTATGCAATGCAGCTAAACCGCAAACTCAAAGCAATATTGTGAAACCTACTTGCAACCAGTGGACATACTTTTCCGTACAAGGGCTCCAGCCATGCGTTGAAGGGGCAGTGGACTTACCACACACAACACCCCATAGTACACGCTTCGTTTAAATGTTCATGTCATGTGGAAAGCATTCCCCTTCTGCAATTCAGCCTTCCGCCACTCATCACAGAAAGAGCTTGCTGCTGGAGCTGTCATGCCATAATGAAGGCTGCCTGCAATCACCACACAAGGTTGTTGCCTGTTGAAGTAACTTTGAATTGGCATAGTAGGCACGGATACCACTGGCACACCACCGTCTTCTTCTAATCAGATATATCAGATGAACCACTTCCCACTTCCCCACCCTTTCCATCCCTTCTTCCCACCACCAGATGCCGTAAAGTATGTTTGAAAAACCCTTTCGCCACCGTATTGTCCTCGGATACAACATGCCAGTGTTATCGAAAAATTCTGACGAACATCACATCACTGCACACTGCAGAGCAATCAAACTTTTGACTGTGCAGCTAACAGGGAAATGGGACGCCGGAGCGGAGACAGATATGACTGACTTTATTGGGCACACTGTTACGTACAAGAGCCCCAGCGATGCACACAATGCCTTAGGGGCTTGCCACACACCACAACTCTATCCTCCGATACACCATGGCAGCGTTTCCCAAAAATGTTGACACCACAACACGCTTCCCTCCAGCCAACCACCGGCTGCGTCCAAAGTTTGCCGACATCATGGCATACTCCAAGCCAATGAGACTTCTGTCCGCAGAGCGAACAGGGAAATTGGTCCATGGAGTGGAGCCAGATAGCACTAATTTATTGAGACATACATTTCAGTTCTTTGCAACAAAAGTGCTGGTCGGATTCCCACCAAACGCCCAAAAGCACGCTTTTGGAACCAAGCCGCCGCTCCTGCTGCAAATTTGGTGAAAATCCATCCAGCTGTTCGGACTATAGCCGTGCGCAAAGTTTTTGCCCATTCAGTCTACGTAAAAAAAGAATTTGGGAACCCCCACATAACTTCCCTCACCAAACTTGCCGAAACAATTCAGAGTGGGCCATATACTTTTTCTGAAAAGCTTGGTGAGGATTCCTCCAGGAGGAGCGAAGTTATAAGCCTCTGAAAAAGTGGTCTTCCTATGGGTTTAGCAACTTAACCATAACTACACGGCTGCTACCGTATACAAATTAGTACCACTTTGTTGCCTAGCAATTCTCCCTCTAAAAGAAGGTACAGTCCCTCTCCACCCTGTATCTGATCATGCAATTTAAATCCCAGCGACGCATGAATGTAGGTGGCCACCTCTCTAGAATGTGAAGTGAATGGAACGCCATATCTATGCACCACCCATCTCCGTGCCCTAGGTAGTTTCTCCGTCTGCCCCGGGTGCATCTCCTGTACCATAAGGATTCTCACCTGATGTCTTTTAGCATAATTCATAATTTGACAGAATTGTTTCTCATTTGTAAACCCCCCTGATATTCCACGTCATTAAAGTGTAATAATATACATTTAGCCTCCACATGTTTCCTCTCTTGGATATTTACGATCTGCCTTGATTCCTCCCTCCCATCTAGTTGTATTTTTCGCCCTGAGTCCAGTAAATCTTGGTCAAACCACCAATTGTCTGTGTCCCAGCCACAGTTATGTATACTGTGCAAAAACTAGTACGCATGCCCTGTCCCAACCTTTCCCCACTCCCATGCCAGAAAACAGCAACATACTGGCTAATGATCTCTCCCATCCAGCCAAACATATGCTCCCCCCTAAAACAGCATTTACTGCTCCAGGGAGATGCTCCAACAAGCTGCTGCTCCTCCAATTGGCTGCAATCCTGAAATTGAATATATGTCTTGCCTGCGTCCCCTCCCTTCATCTACAACTCTGCCCTTCCTCTAGTTCCACATATATGATCCAGTCCCCCAAATTATTCAGCACATGGAAATGCAGTAGTGCCTGATGACAGTTAATCAGGAGGATAGGTGAACGGAGCACCCAGTCACCCTTGAGGTAGAGAGCACTGGGAGTATGCAGACCCATCGGCCTCCGTTGCAAATCGATCAGTAGCTCTCGGATCGGTGAAGAATATCATCTTTCCCTCCTGTACCACCTCAACTTTGACGGGTATAGCATAGCATATCGCAGTCCCTTTTTACGCAGGATAGTTTTTGCCTCTTGGAAAGTTTTTCTTTGTTCTTTGGCTCAAATCCAGGAAAATTGCTATTATCGTTGATCCGTATTTCAAATCTCCTTTCTCTCTAGCCGCCTTCAGCAGAACATCCCTATCCCTATAGCTGAAGATGCGATCGATGATCGGGCGCTCAGGCCCCAGGAGTGGCTTCTGGTCCAAAGATTGATGTGCTCTCTGCACCATAAAGTTTTTTTTAAAAACTTTATTTTTATTAAGCATTTTAACAGAGAAACAGTGAACCCCAGGTAACCCCCAATTGCATCAATAAGAAACATCTGTACAAAAGTACCAGGATAAATTCCCCAATCAACTCCCACCCATCCCACCCACCGACACTTACTATGCCAGGACTAACCACACATTGGGTATGTAGCGCAAAAGCACTGTACAGGACACGGAGAAGGAGCAGATCCCAGTAACTGACATAGTGGGGTCAAAAACAATCACCAAGGCGCCAGGGAAACAGATGCACTGACAGTAAAGGACACAAGTGGGCCCAGAGATCCAATAACACTCCGGCCTTAAAGTCTCATAGCTGCACAGTCATTGTTTAGAAGAACCGCTGACAAGTCCTGAACAAATGAGGAGATTGCATCGTTGGATATAGCCGACAGCTTTTCGTAAGTAAAGATGGTCCACAGCTTAGCAAGCCACTCAGTCTTGGTGGGAGTAGAGGAGCCCTTCCACTTTTGGGCGCGAGCAAGCCTTCCCGCCCTCAACATTGCCCCACCCACTCTAGGAAAAGCACATTGCCCAGAGTCCGGCAAAGGAGTACTCAGGAGAATCTCCATGGGATGAAGAGAGGGGGCCACACCCACTATGTCCCTGATCCAACTAAGCAACTCGGCCCAATATACCTGAATGACAGGACATTTACATCACAGATGGAACCATGTGCCGCGCTGTGAGCATCTTCTGGGGCATAGCGAGGATACACCCTCGAACATCTTAACCAGGGTGGCAGGGGGATGGTGCCAAGAGTGAAGCACTTTGAAGCCATGCTCCATGGCCGAAAGTGTACAAGGACCCCGAGAAAATAGATCTAAAGACCGCTCTCCAATCAGACTCCTTGAGAACTAGTCCCATCCTTTCCTCCCATGTCTGCTTAAATGTTTGTCTACCATCCAGGTTGGCTGTGATGAGGACACTATAGATCCTAGAAAGGGAACCCCTCCTCTACGTGGCTTCCGTATTAACTCTCTCGAAGTGTGTGAGGGGGCGAGACAGGCTGGGCAGCCACCTAGGGTGGGTAAGGATCCCCTAAAGGCGCAAGTACTCAAAAACAGAAACCAAATTACCCCCCCATTTCTTCCTCCAGGTGGACGTGTTCAATGAAGAGACCCTGACTGAAGAGTTGACCCGCCCGTTCCCTTGTCCGACCAAACTTGGGAGTTGCGAAACCCCCTAGAGCCTAGATCGAAAGGAAGACCCCAGAGGGAAGTCAGGGCTGAAGGCCAAGAGGAGAGCCGTTCGTTGTCTTTATCATGCTTCCAAGACGCCCACAAGACAGCAAGGGTTTGATGATTTTTGAGATACGGAGGGAGAGCTTTAGGGCGGGCCCACAAAAGGTCTCTAACTTTCTTCATCCTCAATGTAAGCCCAGTAGGTCCCCATATCATCCCGCTTATGCTATAGCAGTACTCGCAGCTGGGCTACCTTATAGTATAGCCTGAAATCGAGGAAACCAAATCCACCCCACCCCTTCGGAAGTGTTAAGGTTGAGAGCTTAACTCTGGCCCTTTTGCCATTCCAGATGAAATGAAGAACCTGGGTCTGCACCTCCCTAAAGAAGGTTTCCGGAACCACAATCGGGAGGATAGAGAAGAGATATAAAAGCTGGGGCAAAACATTCATTTTAATTGTAACCATGCGCCTAAAACAAGGAAAGGGTAAGGGGGGACCAGCATACCAGATCCCTACTGATCTTCGCCGAGAGAGGGGGAAAATTGAGCTCAAATAACATGCCTGTGTCCTTGAAGATGGAAGCACCTAAGTAAGTGGTGGACACCCGTTCTATTCTCAGTCCCTGCACTTCAGTCTTCCCACTGATCTTCGTATCTTCAGCGCTCATTGGCATGATGCTGGATTTAGATATGTTGACCTTGAGCCCCGAAAAAGAGCCATAAACTCCAATAACAGCAAAGAGATGGGGAAGAGAGTCACGGATATTGGTCAAATAGGCCAAAATATCATCTGAAAAAAGGGACAATTAGAATTCCAATTCGCCGCAGCATACCCCTGAGACCCCCTGATCCGACTGAATCGCAATAGCCAAAGGCTCCATTGCCAGGGCATACAAGAGAGGAGACAGGGGACACCCCTGACGAGTGCCCCTGGAGAGGGGCAAGGATGATGAGATGGAACCATTGACCAATACCCTTGCTACCAGGACATTGTAAAGGGCTGAGATCCACCCACAGAACCTACTCCCTAAGCCAAACTTCTGCAGCACCTTACCCATATAAGGCCATTCGACACGGTCAAAGGCCTTCTCTGAGTCCAATGAGAGGAGATAGGCCTCCATGTCCCGCCTCGAAACCTTATGCATAAGGTCCAGCGTCTTCCCCACATCATCTGGCCCTTGCCTACTAGAGACAAACTGACTTGGTCCCCATGTATCAGTGTTGGAAGATGTTTAACCAGCCTATTGGCAAGAGGTTTGGCCAGGATTTTAACATCAGTGTTAAGAAGAGAGATAGGATGGTAAAACTGACAACGGGAGGGGTCTTTCCCCTCCTTTTGGAGGACCACTACAAGAGGCAACAGCAGAGAGGGTGGGAGAGCTCCCGTATCAAGAGCCGCATTAAACATTTTAGCCATAAACAGTGCCAGAACACAGCAAAATGTTTTGAAAAAGCGAACCGTAAATCTGTCATCCCCAGGAGTAGTGCCCCCTTTAAGCCAAGAGATAGTGTCCATTATCTCCTGCAGCGTGATAGGGGCTTCAAGGGGGTCAGCGCTCTCAGGGGCGAGACAGGGGATGGGAAGAGAATCCAAAAACCGATCAATGTCGGTGCCGTCCTCCGTATAATCCGAGAAATAAAGACACTCATAGTACTGCCAAAATTGCTCCGCTATCGCGCCATCGCTTGTAACCTTAACTCCCTTGTGGGACCAGATGGCATCCAGCCTCCTATTCTTTCTAAGTTCCCTCAACCTCCAAGCCAGTATCCTGTCCGCTTTCTCCCCACGCTCCATGTACTTCTGCCTCAAAAAGGCGAGCTTCCTCTCCGTTTGGCCCACCAGAAGAGCTTCGAGCTTCGACCTTAACAACTGCAGTTCTGCCCATTTACCCGGGAGCATGTGCGACCTCAACTTCCCCCCTGGCTGAATGGCGGCAATCTTCGCTCTAAGTTTTTTCTCCTCACTGGCCCTCTCCCTCTTCCCCCTCACACCCATCTCCATGAAGGTACCCTTGATGGTAGCTTTGAACGCTTCCCAGACTCCCAAGACTCCCACCTCTCTGCGTCATTGATGGTGAAATACTCTTTAATAGCACCCAGGAGAGATTGCCTCAGTTATTTATCTTTCAGGAGGGAATCATTGCACGACCATCGACTTCCGGATGGAGGGGGAGACAGGACACCCAGACTAACCCTAACCAAGTCATGGTCCGACCACAGAACGGTTTCCACCGCAAAATCCGAAACATGCTCCCGCAGGGAAGAATCTATCAGGATATAATCTATACTGGAAAGCATCACGTGGGGCATGGAGAAGTATGTAAAGAGCGGGTTGTAGCCCAGCTCGACTGTATGTGAATCCACCAACCCCAGCTCCCATTGACCCTACAAAAGGTGGCTGCCAATTTCCTCTGTCAACACAGGTCGGTAGCTGAAGCGGACGACTTCCTTGCCCTCTCGGGGCAGAGAACCATATTAAAATCCCCCCCCACCAAGAGAATGCTCTCCGAGAAACCCAGAATCTTCTCCCTCATCCCATCCCAGAAGATATATTGTGCTTCGTTCGGGGCATAGATACACACCAAAGTCACTGTCCTACCCCTCTCCTCCCCTTTAATCATAACATATCGACCTTCCTAATCGGAGCGCTGAGCTCTGGGAGTAAAGTGGGCCTTGGGAGACACCAGGATTGCAGCGTCCCGTTTCTTTGCAACATAAGAAGAAGCAAACGTGTTGTATGTGGGCACCCTAAACTTCGGTTCTTTCCCCCTAATCCAGTGGGTCTCCTGTAAGAAAAAAAAAGTGAAGCTACAGCCTATTAAACTCTGTAACCACCATAGACCTTTTGGTGGGTGAGTTTAACCCCCTTACATTTAAGGACCCCACAGTCAGTGAGTGAGACACCTCAACCATCATAAAAGGGAACCACTCCCTCTATCCCCCCCAGGGAATCCCTCACTGCCCCGCGTCACGTGTTGTGCCAATTCACCATAAATGATCCCCAAGGTACCCATACATCTGTAGCAACCTTCAAAACCTGGCACACAACATCCAACCCCAAAAAGCTATCCCCAGCAATAAAGTTTCACCCATACCCCTGCCCCCCCTCCCAAGGAAGAAACAGCAACCAACACATTACCATAGTCTCTTTCATTGCCGTCTACCCCAACTACGTCCCCCGAAGCCTCCAATCAGACCTCGAGGAGGCCAGGGGCCCCCCGCCAACCAGACCAACAGACACCTTATCATCCCCCAAACCATCTCCCACATGTGGCCACTGATACCCCCATCATTTCGGATCAGACTCCGGGGAAGGCGGAGCCACCCGCCAGAGCTTTCTATTCCCCCGTACCCGCCTCATCGCCGGTAAACCACTCGAGCGCCCATTTGAGGACTGTGAGGGCCCCGCCATGGCGCTCTTGTCCTCAGGGTTACCCTCAGGGGCTGCGTCCCCCACGAGTTCCAAGGTCACTCTACGAATGTCATCTTCTGTCACCAGGGAGTATTTATAGCCCTCATACTCAAAAGAGAGAGAAAAAGGGTGACCCCACCTATACCAAACCCCCTTGGACTGGAGCCACTTCGTTAATGGGGTACAAAGGCGTCTTCTCGCTAGAGTAAGAGCTGAGAGGTCGTGATAGAAAGATACTTTGGCGCCCTCCCACTCAACAGGCCCCCTTTTGCGTGCCAGCTCAAGGATCTTGCACTTCTCTGAGTAATAGTGGAAGCGCACAAAAATGGACCTGGGACCCCTGGCAGGGGCACCAGCCCTTTGGGCCCTGTGAATGGTCGGCGCAGTAGTATTGGAGTCATTAAACAGCTTGCTAACAATCTCGTTGACTGCTCTAAGAATGTCGGGCTGCGCTTTGCCTTCCGGATCCGGAACCCCCAAAAACCTCAAGTTGCTACGTCTCTCCCTGTTTTCCAGACCGTCAAGCTTTAACATGAACTTCTTCTCTCTTCATTCCAGTTCCGACAAGCGCATGTCCATCTGTGTTTCCAAGGTATCAACAGACATCTGGTTTGTCTCAAGCGCTTGGACGCGGTCATCTAGCGAATCCACTTTCTTGTCCAGGGTATCCAGCCTCTTGTCAATGTCCGCCCTAAAGCCACGAATCTCTTCCAAAAGACCTGTCATATTATTGTTGACCATTTGGGTGTCTATCCTCTCCAGCTGCATCGGCTCTGGGGCTCTACCTGCAGCCATGGCTCTGTCTGAAGAGTGGGGGAATTGTTGCAGAGAATGGGCCCAGCTCCTGAGCCCCCAGGGTGGGTGGGAGCTCCCCCAAAGAGCAACAGGATCAGGCCCACGAAAGCAAGTCAGGTCGGAAAGTTCAGCGGGACACGGTAGGGGACTGTCAAGGCAGAGGCCAGAATGGGTGAGGATGTCCAAGGCAAATATTACTGCCAAAAGAGATTAATGTCCAAAGGACCCACCTGTTCAGTTACAAGTTCAAGGGCTCTCCCATCCACCCGTCCCCAGCAGACTCCATGGGACCACAGGACCAGGGCCCGGGAGCGCAACAATAGGGCCGGAGAAGACAGGGTTTTCCACCCCCCAGACAAAGCCTCCTCACCCTCTGATGTGGGGGCGACCAGTCACACACTGCCGTCAGAGCGCCAAGCCTGAAATACACACCGGAATGGAGGACCGGGTGGCTGGCGTCTTTCCCCCGACCAGGCACAAGAACAAGAGGGTTCCAAAAAATCAAAGGATCGATACCCCACTACACTAGCCGCGGCCCCTAGCTCGCCCCAAAGATCCAAGAGAGGCACCTCCAAAGACCAGGCCGGGGCCCCGGCCACCAAACTCCAGAAAAGGATCAGCCAAGAAGGGGGGGCTACAGCAGCAAAGGACCCCTAACCAGACGGGGACCCCCAATTCGGCTCCTCTCCAACGAGCACCGCCTGGCGCCTCCAGAAAGACCAGTTCCAGATCCAGGAAAAAGGTCCTCCCCTCCAAGTCTCTCCAGAGACAGCTCCACTGGACAGAGTGACACAAGGCTCCCGTGGGGGGAGGATCACAGCTCCAGGATCACAGAGGGGGGGCAGGGGCACACACAGGGCACTCAGGGTACCACAGACCAGCCCGGGTCTTCACCGCCCCTAACTTGTGGTCCCTCACCAACTGCCACACCGCATAATACCGCAGCGGAGAGGCAGAGCCCCGCCGGCCCCTCACCCTCCCAAGCCAACCGCTCACCAGTCTTCCATGGGTGGGGGGGCGCAGTGCCACCTCGCCGCCAGGCTCCACTGGGCTCCGGGTAGGCCTGCACGGGAGACACCAAGGTCAGCAGGGCCTCCTCCTCTGCTGCGGGCGCACCTGCCTACACGCCCCGGGCTCGCTTCCAAGCTCCCTGGATCAAGGGGGGGCAGCCCCCTCCTCACGAATTGCGGCCCCCCGGTCCAACCACAATACGAGGCAGTCCGTGTCTCGGCCCCGCCGAGACTCAGGCACAGCAGCGCGGATCCGGGACAGCGACACACCAGTCCGGGTCTCCGACTGCAGAAGGCGAGAACACCGCCCAAAGATTCACTTGGCTGGATCTCCGGGGTTACGCCACCCCGGGACCCCGCACTTGACTCACGGGGTGCTCCGGGGGCTCAGCCAGCACACAGGGGGGTCCGGGCATCACCTCTAGGGGTTTTGGGGGGGCTCAAGTCCCGAAAACAACGTCCAGTGAAGAAGACCGACTGAGATGCTTTAGAACATCTCTGCACCCCCTGGTGGCTCCCCTGCAGCATAAAGTTTGATGAGACCACTGGATTATCCAGAATTTCCATGAACAGTCATTCCATAAAGATCTCCATGTCATCTATGGCTGTGGACTCCGGCACTCCCACTATATGTAGATTACTGTGCCAAGATCTTCCCTCCAAATCATCATTCTTGCTGGCCACTGACGATTTGTTGGAGCTGGGCCACATCACTCTGCAATTTTGGTATCTGATCTTCTCCATCTCCAGTTCGCTGCTCTCCCTCTGACATACGTCCACATAGCTTCTTTAGTTGCACCGCAAAGATGTCTACCTTGCACGTTAGGGTGTCTATCTTCTTACCAATCATATCTGTGCTGTCTTTTAGGGCAGTTAGTGTTTGGTTCAGTGCAACAACATCCACATTCAAGGCTCATGTTGGTTGTTCTGATGTTTGTGGTCGGGGTGGGACATTTTAGCGAAGTGATCCATCTTGGCCTGTTTTTTAGGGTTTTCCATGCTTAGCCTATTGTCGCTGCCCCCCTCCTCTGCACTCTGGTAACACTGGGGAGACCCCACTTTGCCTGTTATAACCGCAGCTACTGATTCTAGGCCACCCTGGCGGGCTCACGACCCCTGCTGCCTCCCACCTCTTGCGCCTCCAGGCGGGTCCATTGCCGCCACCCAGCCGATATCTCTCTGGGGGGGGGACTGCTTCTGTAGAACCGTAGTAGACAAGGACTTTGTAGGCCGTTTTCCTTGTTCTATTCTGCCATCTCCAAAATGTATTTTGTATTTTTTATTGGCTCAGTTTAATTAACTTTTCACATTTTCAATTATAAATTAGCACAGTGTGTTACACAAAAAAGGAAAAAGAAGGTTCACAATTGTGTGGAATATAAAATGATCACATTCCATATAAATTACATAATCTAGGAGTAGCCCAAACAATGAATTACAATAGACGTCCAGGCTACTGTCCACAACAAACATTTCCATAAATATGCACAACTTAAAATTTAATAATAATAATTTAGCATTTTATATAGCGCTACGAACCCTCAGGTATCTGAGCGCTGCTTATTATTACCCACGGTGTGTGGTGCTCATTTATCGACCTCGGAAGGATGAAAGGCTGAGTTTGGCCCCGCCGGGATTCGAACCTGCCACCCACTTGACCGGCTTTGATATGATAGGTTATTTATAACGTGCTTAATACCCAGAGGTTTCTAAGTGAGGACCTGGGGATCGAACCTGTGTTGCTCTTGCTTCCAAGGCGAGCACGTTACTGCTGAGCTATCCTCCCAGGACTTACAGGACTTATGATACTTATCTAAAACCTTAGCTTTGCAAAACAGGAACCACAGGTCCCGTACATTAGTTCAGCCGCACAACTATAACATAGTTTCCACTTGTTTCCAGATTCTTTATAATGCAGACCTTAAAGCAAAATACTTGGCTTCAAGGCAATAGATCCAGAATGTTTATATTGTTATAATCATTTACAAACCTACCGAGGTGAAACGTACACAAATCACTGAAGTTTTTGCATAAAGTCATAACGTGCTGGTTTGTCTCTATTGCTGAAGCAGAACCACAAATCCTACGTGTCCGGCCTTCCACAGGAATGTTCAGCTACGGACCTTTAACCGCTAATGTGGTCTGCCTACCCAGCCATAATAACAGCACAATCCTCCTAAAGGCCGGAGTAGGACATATCAAATATTGCAACATTTTTAAGTATGAATGGCTCATAGTGGTATACGCTGAACAGGATTTAGGTTTTGCCAAATGCTCTTAATTCTGCTGCCAATCATGAAATCCCTTTTAAATATTGTGAAGGTTTTTAACCAACCAATCTGGTGTCAATCCTATTTCGATAAACAGTTTCTCATTGGCCTCACAAAATGGTTTCAAAAAGCAAGATCGAAAGGTACGGCTCAATATACTAAGCAACGGACAGGGATGTTGCTAGGTCTAGAAAAGATCCGGGCTACACTAATGTCGGGACTGTCGGGACTCGGGGCTAGCTAGCCTTTTTTTTGTATCTTCTGAGCTTCTATCCAGGCTACAACCAAAAGACCCGGGGCTATAGCCCCCCAAGCAACAGGCAAGACAGAGATCTCATCTTGATATATAAGACAGCTGTCCTAAACTTAGCCTGACCTGCAAGCGAGGACAAGCCTAACTCGAATCTCAGAGCTGCCATCGAAACACCTTGTGGGATCCTCACAATCCTACATATGTATTGTGTACGGGTTTCCCCCCTCTTATCTCTTGTGGTGGGGAGTTCCCTGGAGCTCTGACTGAAACAGGCCCAGGCCGCAGCTGCCTTCCCAGGGCTGAGATCGTTACCTCCACTCACAGGCCACCAGGATGATCGGAGCAACGCTCTATCCCCCGGCCTATCACATGGCCGTCGCGGGCCTCCGGCACCTAGGCAAGTCTCTCTTCCTTCCTGTTCTGTGGCTCCGTGTAGCGGGCGCTCCTCCTCCTCTGCTGTGAAAGTCGCACCCCGCCACAGAGAACCTTCTCATCGATCCTCGACAGTTCTCCTCACACTACCCGCCTGAACACAGGAGGATCACTCTAATTCACAGCACCTCCTTGCCACGACCCGTGCCCCAGACCCCACGGGAGTTGCTGCCGCCTTCTAAGGCACTCTCCCATTCTCCTGTGCCGTATGTCTGCCTCCCAATTTCAAAGGCCTCTGTCACAGACTGCTGTGCCGCGCTCTCCTAGGGGTTGCCGTAAGGGGTCCCCGTCTCCGGATCTATTGCAGAGAATGAATCTGCTGAGTGTACCACCCACACTATGTGGGAATATGTCGGTCTACAGCCAGAGAGCTCTCAAGATGCAGCCATTTTAGCAGCCCCGCTTTTATGTAACGTCTTGTTTCCTTTGATATGACGTTGGTACACCATTACTGTGACACGTACGGAATTTGGTGTGATGCAATACTGGCACAAATATATTGCAGCCTTACATCCTAACATCCATGTACAAGAGGCTTGGTTAGTAGCCGGAAGGGTGTATGAGAAGGATACTGTGCTGAACTGTGGCCTTACCCGGTGCGTCACCTCACAAAGTACAGAAGCACAAGAATTGTTCCTCTATCCACAGAGCACATATGTGTCTACAGTACTGGTGGTGAAGGACATAGGTTTCAGAGCAGTCTCTGTGATATGCTACATCCTCTGTTATGCCTAGACACCTGACTGGGGCAGCAGTAATGACTCTACTGTGGCTTCAAGGTGCTGATGGAATCCCTATGGAAGTTTTGTAATGATGCTGCGTGTCACGTCATGGCTTGCCCCACTACTGATCTCTGCAAAGCGCACATGCACGCAAAGGGAAGATTAAAGATGGGGCCCACCACAATAAGACATTACAGTGCATCTTTAGGTATTCCCATACTTTTGTTGTATGCAGTAGTTGTTAAGTGAGTTTTCCTAAAGTCCTACTGGCAGTAAGACTTTAGTAAGCTATCCCAGTGGATTGTAGATCCCCAACTCTTAGTATCAGTCTGTACTCGCTTAGGACCTTGGAAGTGTGGCAGAGCAGTCAAGCTTATCTTAAGAGGAGGATGTGAGCTGTAGGTAAGTACACTGCATCTTAGCTAGACAGGCACAACAAAGAAGCACTTACACTCATAATTATATTAAAGGTATATATTTATTATATTTACATCAGAATCACTTTAAATACTTCAGACATTTACGTTACGACACTTCGGAATACTCGATAATACACTTCAAAGGGCACTTTCACTTTTGTGTTTGTTCGTGGTAACATTTGTAGCAAAGACAATGTTGTCGTAGTATCGGTTATTGAGTGGTTTTCAACAGTTTATACGGTAATACATTTATTCTGCAAACACATATAGTAAAGTCACTTAAAGGGAGGAAAATGGTTAGTTTGTGTAGCATGAGCTTGTTCAAGGTTCTAGAGACGGTTTATTTGCCTAGCAAGTTTTTTAAGTCCAAAAATGCAACCCTAGTTAAAGGCAGTTCGAAAAGGGCTTGAAGTCTTGACAAGCAACGAATTACGAAAAGTTCCTGTGGATGCCTTCCAGTGTCTAGAGTTATTGAAGCAGCAAGTTAACAACTAACAAAGGAGACCTTAAAATGAATCCGAGAAGGGGACACAAGCAGCGGCTTGGGTCTGAGATAAGAGGGGGTTGCCCTGGACACCTCTATGTGCACTCCAACACTCTGTAGCGACTTCCTGGAATCAGGAAAGCAATACCTTTTTCCCCACAGTACCTTAGGTTAGAAGAAAATGTTCGTGCTGGATGCTCTGCGATGTTGCACTTCGGGATTCCTTGGTCTGATGACTGAAGACAGGACAATGGGCAGGATCTCTCTGCAGCTGTCTCGAGGGAGGACCTGTGGCAAGACCTTCAGCAACTTCTTGGTTCACTCTGCCGTTTTGGCGTCTTTTCTGCAGCACCAACAAAGGACACAGATCGCCTGGTCAATCTTCTTCGCTTCCTGCAGTCCTACACTGTGGTGAGGAAGTCTGGGCGAGTTGGATCAGATCTCTGGAGTGTCCTTACAGGTTCAGCAAAGATTTGGACGGATTCAGCCTTTCCACAAGGATGCACTCGAAATGGGCAGCAGGTCTCCTGGTATTGGGGTTCCGCAGCTCTGGAAACTCCTAGGACCTCGGGAGATGGCTCGTTTCAAAGTATGTCTTGGAGTGGTTGTTACTATCAGCCAACGGGGAAAGAGTCGTCCACTGCGGAGCTCCTCTGACACAGCAGTGGTAACTTCACGGTGTTGCAAAGTGCCTGCAGGCCTCTCTGGTTGTTTTCTTCTTCGGTTACTTCAGCTTCCAGTGGTCGACTTGCTTTTCACCTTTTTAAACAGTTCCAGCACACACTCCTCTGCAATCTCTCTCAACATTTTACAGAAAGGGGTGTTTGGCTGTCCAATCTCCCCCACTTCTTGTCTGCTCAGACACTCTGGACCCTAGGCAGGGATACCTACGGGTTCCCGCCAAAGGCAAAACACACACTGACCCCCTAATCCCAGAATGGCAGAAGAAGGGCTAACAAAGAGCAACCATACTAATAATGGCGAAAAAAGAAGGGAGGCCCCAAGTTGGTACTTGGTGCCCCTATTTTGCACTACCGAGGCTATGGACATAGCCTGCAGTATAAAAAATACACAATAGTTGGTAGAACATTTCCACTGCCACCAGCCATAACTAGGAGATTGTCTATGTGACTAAAAAGTCACAGGAGCAGAGAGAAGGAGGATACTAGGTATCCCTTTGGCACCCCACTGATGGTGGTATGTGCCAATCTCAGACTACAGATTTGTTGGGAGAGATACTAAGTATCTCTCTATTCTTAAGAACTGTATTTACTTGAGGATATGGAAAAGAGTCTTAAAGGAGGGCCTTAAGGGTCCCCAGCAACACTGCCCATAAGGAGCTGTGCGCTGCAGTAGTGAAGACACAGATGCCTTTAAGAGCTACGCCGCAGACAGACTCCATAGTACAGGTCGAACACAAAGAACAGAGTTCCAAAAGACAGAGCCCATAAGAATGAATGAGTGGAAAGAGGCTCCACTCATTCAGGATTGGAAGAAAAAGGTCCAGAAGTCCAGCAGAAAGTGCTGGGGGTCTCACTAGGAGAGGGGAGGAAGCATACACATGATAAATCTCCCCAGCCGTAGTAAGCAACCACAGTCCAGAGGGATCCCTCAATCGCCGCTATATTGACTCTGGCAGACATGGAGCCACATGGAGCCCGTACAGAAAGGATTTGCCGCTGTGCCACCACATGTAGGGCACTCAAAGGGAAATGCGAGTACTGTAGGAATTACTTTTCTTGCATGTGTGCTATTGTTCTGCTAAATCAAAATGTAGCCCACTCAGACAATGGCCATTGCACAGCATGCCTTTTCATGCATTCATTCTGAGGGTCAATAAAAAAATACAAAATGCTAACTGCATGTAGGGGACCACCAACACTTGTTCTTGCATGCTGCTGGTCCCCTGCCTGCAATTTTCAACATCTATGTCTGATCTATGTCTTGGCTCTTGCACTATCTGAGATGTCGTCAGGCCGAGTACGATAGTTAATTTCACATCCTTACTATTCATGGCCTGTAAGAATGTCATTGTAGCTTCCCTTGTTCCCTCCCTTGCCTTGAAGTGTTTTGAAACACATTGTGTATAGGCGCTATATAAATAAACTTTCATATCATAACACTCTCAAAGCGGAGTGTACCAGTAAAGAGTAAGGCAGGTGAAATTGACTTTGCGCTTTACTTCTACTCTCTGCTTTGAGAGAAAGAAAACACCACCTGCAAAAACGCATAGCATGTGGTGTTTCAATGGAGTCTGCCTGCTTTACGCCAGGGAACTCATGTTCATGGGGTGGAGGGGCATAACGTAAGAAACGTGCAGGGGGGCATAACGTAACAAACATGCGGGGGGCATAACGTAAGAAACATGCGTAAAAGGATTGCATAAGGCTTTTACGCATGTTTCGTACATCACGCCCCCTTTTCATTCGTCTGTATGGCGGAGCGGAGGCCGGGCACGTAATTGCGTTTCCACCGCCTTTCTCCCTCTCCACCATACAAATGCTCCAGCATTTGCGCCGGCATGGATTTTCCGATGGCTGTTAAAGGAAAGTTTGCTACAGTACAATGGGAGGCCATGTAGCTTTTTCTAATTGTAGCTTGCTCTCTCCTTCCAGTCCCCATACCATTGTTGGACTATTTTGGTTTCTTTACATCTGGGACTGCTGGATTTCTGAAAAGTGATAATCTGATTTCTGGGAATGTTTTCCTAACATAAACCAAGGAATTGTAAGATTTTCAAGAGTGGATATTTTCTGCATTGGGTCGGCCTAATGGGGGTTTTGGTTGGAGCAGACCAAACGCACAACTATTGGTAGAAGGATTAAAGATGGTCCAATCCAAAATGTTACAGGCTCCCAGTTCCGCTCTGATACAAACTGTCAGGCTTCAAATCACTGATCCCGCAGAAGAAGTAATGCAAGTCCTTCCCAACAGTGCCCAGGAGATAACCAGGTACGTGGTAAAGGCAAGTGGCCCAGCACGGTTAGGGGCAGGAACGGGCGTCTTCCCAAGTGCAAGTCCCTCATGTGGCATAGAGGAGATGTGTGTTATGGCCAGCAGCGCAGTGGATACTAGTGGGCCTGGGGACCGAGTAATTGGTACCAGAGGTTTCCCGGAGTACCACCACCACCCCCGGTGTTCTCATACTCCCCCTTGATTCCAGGCTTTCAAGTGGTGCCCGGTAGGGGACGCCACTGGAAGATACCATGCCTATGGATGGTGCGATGGAGGCTGAAATTCTCTGTCGGGCAGAGCTTGGGTATAAAGCAATGGAAGCTTCTCTGGAATTCATAAACGGGATGAGTTACAAAGGGCAAAACGTTGGCTGGCAATGAGATGACGTCTTCCTCATGATCATTACAGGCATGTGAGATAACGAAAAATGAATGATGTCAGGCAAAGGATACATGCAGGAGTAGGCTTTTGCAGTTGGCTATCAAAGCAGCTGTGCTGAATTGCAATGACCTGGCTCGTAGAATTTAAGAGTTAACTTCTGTGGTGCCTCCGTGGAGGTCCACGACTGGCGGTGCCATGGATCTCCGAGTGAGTCTGAGATGATTCTTGACAATATCAACCCCCCACCCTCAAAGGAAAAAACATTGCTTGATGTCAGGAGTGGAAGTGTTAGAGAAGCCAGCAGAACCTGAGAGTAAGTACCAAGGTCTTGCTAATGGATTAATTTCTCTAGTGTGTGCCCTCATAAGCAGAAAACAAAAAAGAGACTGTCTCAGGTTGGCAAGTCAGCTATGGTCATGTCAGAACAACTAGTATCCTGGTGCACAGGATGTGCAGGTTTAAGAAGGACACGGGAAAGGGTGGCAGGGCCCACCAATGTCAGGGGAGTGGAAATTTAGCAGGTTCAGAGGAAACAGGTTTAGGATCGTTAGGAATCTGGATGTTATTGGTTGAAAGCCAGACTCTGTTGGTTACTACATAAGCAGGGGGCGGCTACCACTTTAGTGGCAAGGAATTTGTGAGTGAATTTAGCATACTGTAAAATGTTCTGCACTTTGTGGTGTGCAAATACTATCCTTATTGTAAGCAAACTAGGCAAGTGACACGAGTTTCCTCCAGTTGTCTTGAGCTTACACAACGAAGCAGCACAGATATTACCCCATCACCTGATTAACCCATTCTGTTTGGCTATCTATTGATATGTGAGTGAAAAGCTGTATTGTCATGGACAATTGGAACCCCAGTTGTCCTGCCATGGCATGCCAGAATTTGGATCAGAAATCCAAGACCACTCTGTCGGACTAAGCATGAATGCAGATAACATGTAGGAAATGACAGGCCATGTGCAGAGCAGAATGAAATGTCCCATCTTAGAATCATTGTCAATCACCTCCCAGGTGTTCTTCCCAAGAAGAAGGCAATTTAGCCAGTAAAGGCAGTGTAAACCATGTGATCCACTCCCCACCGTCTGTCAGGTACCTCTAAGGGTTCCAAGACACCAGTGGGTGGTTGGCAAGTCTCTTCTTGTTGTGGGCAGACTTTACACTCTTGGAGTGTATTTTCCCACGCGAGGCCATCAAAACCAAAGTGGCCTCCTCTCCTTAATCTTGTTTTCCCTTGGGTGACTTCACAGGTTACAATCATGACACCAGCTTGATTAGTTTACGACAACCCTTGGTCAGCAGCATGTATGAAGGCATTATCATCCGGGCATGATGTGTGCTCAGGGTTCAGCTGCAGGGTTGCATGTTGTGCAATTAGCTTGACAGCTTCTGGTGGCTGAAGAGACACCAGGTTTGGTTTTTCTGGCCCTTAAAGAGCCCTAAATGTGGTCTGTGGAACTTCTTTCAGAATAGGCTGAGGATCCAGAGGTTCAGAGGAAATCAGGGTGTCACCTTTCACCCATGTGAAGTCAGGACTTTAAAGCAACATAAAGATAAGCAGGCGAGGTACACCATCCAGTGGGCATGCTGGGGACTTGGGCATTGTGCTTCTATCAGGAAGAGCAGGTTCTTGTGATCTATTGGTACTTCCACTGGTTGCATAGCGTCCTCCAGTTGATGACATCATCAAGTAAATCTGTCCTTATTGGCCAGGGGCTACCAAAAAATGGCATAAATAACTGGGCAACGCTGATTTTTCTGGAGTGATACGCCACAGGGTGTAATAGGTCGTCTTCTTGCTTCTATGATAACACGACTCCAATGGCCCCCGTTCCTAGAATTTGTTGACTGCCAATCTCCGGAAAGTAGATTTTCTGCCATGTTTCGGAGAAAAGTTAAAACGTATCTGCCTCAATAAGCTTTGTTGTCTGAATATCCATCTACTGATTTCTGTTTCTGCGCCTCGATCTAACATCAAACAGCACCACTACAAGCACCTGCTTCTGGCATCAACAGATTGCAAGCTTCTGGTTGGATCAAAACGGGTGTTAAGAAAAAAGACTTTGTCAAGGGTATTAAAGGATTCCTGTGTGGTAGCATTCCACAGGAAGAGAGTGGATGTTCATGTCAATTGGTTCAGAGTCTTTCATGAATCTCTAGTAAATGTTGCTGAAGCCCACAAATTGCTGACATTCCATACGGCAGGTAGTTCTAGACCATTCCAAGACTGCTTGAACCTTCTTCTGGTCCTCTTTTACACTGTTGGGAGTAAGTAAATAGCTCAATAACTATACTTTCTTTGTGTACACTTTCCATTTGTCAGCACAGCGTATAGACAATGTTGTTGCAGATGGAGCCGTACCTCCTGTACATGCTCTAGGTAGTCTTGGCTGTTACAGGAGTAAATGAGAATGTCATTGAGGAGCACCTTGTGAATACTCCACAAAATTCACGAATCACATTAGCGATAAAATGCTGAAAGGTGGCAGGGACATTGCAGAGATCAAAAGGCATGCCTGCGTACCCAAAATAGTCTTACTTGGACGTGCACTCATCTCGGCTCCGGATGCCCAACGGGTCAGGAGAATGTTGGATCTTGGACGTGCACTCATCTCGGCTCCGGATGCCCAACGGGTCAGGAGAATGTTGGATCTTGGACGTGCACTCATCTCGGCTCCGGATGCCCAACGGGTCAGGAGAATGTTGGATCTTGGACGTGCACTCATCTCGGCTCCGGATGCCCAACGGGTCAGGAGAATGTTGGATCTTGGACGTGCACTCATCTCGGCTCCGGATGCCCAACGGGTCAGGAGAATGTTGGATCTTGGACGTGCACTCATCTCGGCTCCGGATGCCCAACGGGTCAGGAGAATGTTGGATCTTGGACGTGCACTCATCTCGGCTCCGGATGCCCAACGGATCAGGAGAATGTTGGATGGATTCCACATTCCAGCCAACGTTTACCTAGAAGAAGGTTGATATTTCAATTGTAATGTTGGCGGAGTGGAGCTGCAGGAGGAAACCGGTGGTGCTCCACTCTTGTCATCATACATAACATCGCCAGGCTCCCCACTGCGTGACCCCAATAAGAAGGACCGGCATTAGGAGTCCGGCATGCCATGCCGCAGCTGCCTCTCCGAGGGCTCTGCACCTCCCCATGGGCGGAGACAGCGGGCAGGGGCGGTCCCAACTAAATGCTGCCTGCCTGGTCTGGGGTATGGACTACTAAGAACAGCAGACGGACCGCCAAGAACGCAAAAAGGAGGCTGATAGACAAGCTGGCACTGAGTGCCATGAGAAGCTGCCAAATGGCTCTGCAGCATAGTGGCACAGACAAAGTGAAACCAGACCAGGAGCGGAGATCGAGGAAAAACGAGGCAAAGCAGTGGGGTGAGCATCTTTCAAAACCCGCCGCTCACGCCACATGGATCTGCCATTTTCCCGAAAACGCAATAAAGGTCCCACGTGTGTGCAACATGCGGTGCAGTGTACAGTACAGTGTACAATTAGGGATTAATTCAATTGGGGCCTTTGTAATTTTATAAGAATCGAATTTTATTCACATTTCATTTTCATACAAAATCACATCATATAGTGCAATTTCTCATATACAATCTCGACAAAACATAAATGTACAATACTTACTGGAAATGACTCATGTCCTATGTGTATAATATGCCTCCTAAGAAAACTGTGCCTCCCTCCAAACATAAACGCAACACCAATCGAAAATAGTGTTTGCTCTTGTGAAAATAATAGCAAAATACAGAAATCACACAATAATCATATTGCTGACATACTCAACAATGTTCTCAACCTGCTATCTCAAAAATAAAAATGTAAGGCTACATGTTAATGTATGCCTGACACACCTTAGTCTAACATGTGTCGTGAATTCACATTAAATACAAAATTATAAAAAATACACCTTTAGAGTTTCGATGCCTAAGGCAATTTCCACTTCTGATATTTTGCGTAATCACAAATTGCACCAGGTAACCTCTCCGCTATGCTTGCCAAACCACCGAACCGGCCGAGTCTGAATGGAGCAAAAACAGATGATGCTGGCTCTCCCAAATGCCAACCAGTCCTTATTCAACAAGATGACAAACTAAAAATTAGCAATTTCAAAGAACGGAACATTTCAGTCTGTCTCTACCTTCTCGCGTAGACAGATATTCCCAGTGTCTCAGTTTCCAGCGTCTCAGCGTCATCACGTTGGATGTGATGATACAGCACTAAGTATGGGGAAACAAAATTGAACCGAGTTACAATGAACTCTTACTAAGATGTATATCGATACCTGAACTATCCGTGTCTACACCGGGTTCGAGCTTTGGTGTAATTCCTATATAACTCACCTGGTGTTTGTTTTTCCTCAAAAGATTACTATCTTTAGAGATGCCAAACCTGCGTCTGTCCTAGACGTGGGATTCGAGTCTTGATGTGTTGCACGCTGCTAAAACCACATTTGTCAGTTCGCAGCCATCTTGAAGCTAGCTATGGCATGCATCCAATTAAGTTGCCTTTCCAATGTCAAGGCGCTGTTACGTCGATGCTGCAATAGTGGTCATGTGTACTGATTTTTCATGCTAACGTTATAGGAAGTCAAGATTCTATTAAAGACACAGAGGCGAAGGATTATGCTTTCTCTCTTTACTTTAAACTCAAGCAGCATTATAACCATTACAAAACATATACAAAATGTACACAATAAAAACTACATTTACCAAGAAATAGTGTTTTTTGTAATCCTTTTGTAGTCCAGTTTTTGATATAAATTAGAACATATGACATCCTTAGCCAATCCTCTCACTACTACTCCATTATCTTGCTCTCCTTTCTCTTGTCCTTCTTCTTTCTTTGACTGTCTCAAACTTAAAGTCCTTCCCCCCTACCAGTAGAAGCTGAAACAAAGTGTGAACTCCTGCATCACTCAGGATCCTGCTGCCTTTGATTCCATTCCTGTTAAGTAATCAAAACAACACGTTGAGGCTAGCTACGATAGGGTGGGCAATCGTTACGATACACAAAACTCACAACAATATTATTCCATATGCGTTACATCCAATTATGAATTAATTCATTTAACGCATGACTTGGCGGGATAATCCTTCACCTCTGTGTCTTTAATAGAATCTTCACTTTCTATAACGTTAGTATGGAAAATCAGTATTCTATGTCAAGAGCGGTGGCTCGGATTATGCTTGTTCAAAGCTTACTCACCACTTATCGGTCTAAAGTAAAATTGTTTGAACGTTCACTCTTTTGGCCAGTCCGCTGCCTTTAGGATGTCCTCTAACCTAGCTCCTGCGTTATATGCTTTAGATCCCATAGCTCGTCTAATTGAATGAGGCCCATAAGTTTCAATGTCAAAGCATACACCATGTAACCCATCTGGCTCGAGTTGCCACCGCTACAGCCTTGAATGGTTTTCTTAATGCGTTAAACAGTTCAGTTACTCCTGTTGCCCTAAGGGTACCTGTCAGCTCTTCATAAGCTTTCAAACACTGGACCGGACATAATTTGGGTTGTTCCGGGAAAGCTGAGTAGGTAACTGTTCTGATATCTGGCTTAGTGCTCTTGTTAATGTAAAAAGTGTACCATGAAGTGCTAAAAGATCTCCTGTCTACTTCAAGTGCTTTCACATCAGACACTCTTTTACGAGATATGAGGCAAAGTAGTGTAGTGAGCTTTGCCGAAATTGCTTTCTTTGTCAAGTGTTCGCTATCCGGCCAGTTATTAAATAAATCCAGGACCGTATTTACGTCCCACGTCTGAGGGTATCTGGGTACTGGCGGTCTCAAAAGTCTCACTCCTCTGAGGAGTCTGCATACCAGAGGGTGCTCCCCTACTGCCATATTCTCTATCTTGGGATGGCAGGTAGGAATGGCTGATCTACATGTGTTCACTGTTCTGTATGCTTTGCCCTGTGCTGCCAAGGTCGCTAGAAAATGTACGATTTGAATTACATTTGCTCTAGTGGGATGTAAGTGTCGTTCCACACACCAGCTATTCCACTCTGTGCAGCCCAATCTGGTACCTGGTGCCCAAGCTTCCTCGATACACTTCTTAGTATCGCGCGAAAGTCCTGACTACTACCAGGCTGCCTGGAAATCGACCATGCTATCAGTTACAGGTTGCGTCCCTGACTCAGCGGATGACTCCCCCCCACTGGATTCCGAATCAATTTTCTGAATTGGGGAAGTAACAGTGGTTTGTCGAATGACAATTCGAGAAGGTCTGGGAACCATCCCTGCCTCCTCCAGTCTGGCGTCAATAAGATTAGTGTTGCGTGTTGCTTCCTGACCCCAGCTACCGTTCTCTGAATTATTGCCAACAAAGGAAAAGTGTATTCCCTGTCCGGACCTCACTTCTGTAGAAATGCGTCTGTTGCTTCCGCTGCTGGATCCAGCCTCCAGCTGAAGAAGTGATATAACTGAGCATTGAACCCGGATGCAAACAGATCTGTCTTGCATGGTCCCCTCATCTGCATTAGGGTTAGAAATACTGTTCTGTCTAGCTGCCAGTCGCTGGCATCTCTCATGTGTCTCGAATTCCAGTCTGCCACCTCGTTTTGCAGACCTGGGAGATATTCCGCTGTGATACTGCTCTTGTTCTTGAGGCACATGTGCCAGAAATCTTTTGCTAGCTCTGCTAGCATCCTGGACTTTGTCCCCCCCCAGCCTGTTTATGTAGCGGACTGCAGAGACATTGTCAATTTTCAGTAATATGCAGCAGTTCACCTTGTCCTGGGTCCAACACCTTACCGCATAGGACCCCGCCATCAACTGACAATTGATGTGGAGCTCTAGCTCCTTCCCTGACCACCTACCTTCCGTTGTCATCTCTCTGCAATGGGCCCCTCAGCCCCAATGGCTGGCATCTGATTCTATGATGAGGTCCGGGGATGAACAAAATGTTGCTCTCCCGATCCAGGACTCCATTTGCCTAAACCACCACCATAGTTCTGTCCTCGTCTCCGGTGAGATCGGTACTTTCTCTTCGTACGATAACCCCTTTCGAAGGTATTGGATTTTTAGGTGCTGCATGGCTCTGTAGTGTAGTGGCCCAGAGAAGATCGCTTGAATGGATGATGCTAGTGTCCCTACCAATCTGGCTAGCTCTCTGCGCGATTTCTTCTCCCTCCCTAGTATTGAGCTGATCTCTTTTTTTGATCAGATTCACCGTGGCTATTGGTAGGCTGAGCGTAGTCACTCTCGTGTCTATCACTAAACCCAGGAACTCTAATGTTTGGGCCAGCTCCAAAGCAGATTTTTCCCAATTTATTAGAAAACATAGTTCTGCAATAGTTGGAGTGCTACCTCTGCGTGCTGTTTCAGCTTATTTTGTCCTGTCCCATCAGACAAAAGTCGTCTAGGTATACTATTAACCTGATGCATTGTTGTCTCAGGTGACTGACTATTGTCCTCATCGGTTTCGTAAAGGCCCACCAGAATTGAAGGAACCTCTGATGTTCCTTCGCGATTGTGGTCGTTAAATAGGCATCTTTGAGGTCTATCCTAACTAACCAATCCCATGTTTGTAACACGTCTCTCAAGAGATGGATACTCTCCATCTTGAAATGTCTGTATATGATGAATGCATTCAAACTTCTCAAGTTTATCACTGGTATCCGTTTCTTTTTGCCCTTTACCAAGAACATATTGCTTACAAACCCGAACGAAGAATCGGATACTAGTGCGATGGCACCCTTTCTTTCTAGTTCTATAATCTCTTTGTCTAACAACGTTTTGTCTTCCTTGCTGAACCTTATGGGTCTTGGGTACTCTATTTGTACTGGTTCCTGCCAGAATTACAGTTGGAAACACTGTCCCGTTGTTCGACGCATGCATCACCAGATAAATCTCACCACCTGTCTAAGAATCATGCAGTTCTCCCCCCTATCACTGGGGTCCCTGTATCTGCTGATTGAGTCTGTACTTCTGTGATCATTCTCACCTGTGTTTGCCTGCTGACCTCTGTTACTATCTCTCCAGCCTCTGCCTCCACCCCTTGGGTTTACGCTCTTTCTGATTCCCCAAGTCCTTCCTGCCCTTGTAGTTGGACCTGTAAGAGGCATAGCGGCTGGCCGAGCGGCCCCTTCATCTTCCAGCCCTTCCAAAAACCTTCTGTTCGAAGATTGTTTTTAATGATGACTGTGCTTTGTCTGTAGCGACCTAAGCATTTGTGAACTTCGCCATCTCAATAACGAAGGCATCTCCAAAGAGTTTGCCTTTACTGTTAGATGTTGATTCTGTTGTGGCCTGTTTGCTCATATTGGGGTCTATTTTGACCAGGACAGACCTCTGTCTTCCTGTTGTCAGGGAATTGTTAGCATTGCAGAGTAAGCATATTGCCCTCTGCGCCCATCCAGCTAGGCTCTCTGGTTCCACTTTCTGTTCCGGCTGTTTCGCCTCTTCCGCCAACTGCCAGATTTTTGTTAGAGGGCCTAGGACATCAAGGAGTTTATCCTGGCATGATCGCCAGGATCCATCTAAGCCCTTCTTGATGTCCCTGCCGTGCCGTACCGTCCCATAAAGGACAACATCTTTTCATCGATTTCAGGCGTTTATGTCATACCTTCTGGCACTTGGGGCTCGGAGAGCTCAGGGATGATATCTTGCGCTCCTCAGAGCTTTCATCGGATGTTTGGTTCCACTCTTCCTCGTCCAAGTCTTCCGAATTGGACTCTTCATTTGAATATCCCTTACCTCTCCTCACCCAGGACCTCACTCTTTTCTCACCACCCCTTTTCCCGCATGGTGTGCCCGGGAGGGCGGTGGGAGTGGTGAATTGGCTGCTGCAGCCCTTTCAGGCTTTCTTTTTTCCCCCTTGCCCATGCTGATATCTCTCAGGGGCTTCTCCCCTCAGAGCCTCAATCCCTTGGGAGAAAGTGATTAGGTCCTCCACCAAGCTCCTTCCCTGGGACAAAGCTCCCAATCCTGCGCCCAGTACTCTTTGTACTGCCTGCCCCTTGTTGGACACAGTCCACGTTCTGCTACTATGGGGCTCCTCATATTCTTTGCTGGAGCTGTGCATTTCTATCACTGGGGGGCCACTACAGGGTTCTTGGACCTGTACCCAGTTAAATGCAGCTTCTGTGGGTCTGGGTTGGCTATGCCTGTTGCCATTTGACTTGGGACTGTGCCCGTCCATAGTGCTTTGCACTTTCCAAGTGAAATAACTGCTGATTTCCCTGCCTGTACTGCAAGTGATTGAATTCCTCGACACAATTTGTGTCAGTATTATTCTGCCAACAGGTGGTGCTGTGCCGTCTCAAATCCTTGCTGTTAATTCACTTATGGCACTATTGCCGGCCTCTCACCATGCTTTGCTTTGTCACTGGTGTGCCCTTGCTGTGTCACTGGTGTGCCCGGTGGACACCTTATCAATCTTTTGAAGTGTTGAGCGCTACGCAGTTTACATACGCTGTTTCTATCCGGTGGAACTCCACAGCAATGACACAGGATCGGCGCCAGAGGATCACCGCCTTGTCTCTGTGTCTCTGTGAGAGCACCCCCTTAAGTGGCGTTCCCTGCATCGCCGGACCCCTGTAGAGGCCCGTTGTGACCCTCACCTAGCGGGCACTCGGATAGGTTCCGACTAGATGCCCCACGCCGCGCAATGACAAACTCACTATTCGTTCCTGCGTGCACGTTAAACCAACATTCTAGTAAATTTGTACACTCATAAACCTATTGACAGGAAGAATGAATGAAATGTACTTAACTGCAGCCCGAGCAGCAGAGAAAGAGGAAGGACGAGAAAGGAGAGCAAGATAATGGAGTAGCAGTGAGAGGATTGGTTAAGGATGTCAAATGTTCTAGGTTATCATGTCAAAAACGACTACAAAAAAAACACTATTTCTTGGTAAATGTAATTTTTATTGTGTACATTTTGTATATGTTTTGTAATGGTTACAATGCTGCTCGAGTTTAAAGTAGAGAGAGAAAGCATAATCCGAGCCTCTGGTCTTGACATAGAATCAAGGAACCGATATACACAGGTCAGAGTGTTAACACTGCAAGTTGGCCTGGGAGCGGCCATGTTGATGTTCACAACCAACACATTTAGCTGGAGATGTCCCGACACTCATCAGTAAAAGAATCCAGTTGGAGGGCTCTAAATTAATGTATTAAAAATGGTATGTACCGAAGTATGGTGAACATCTATAACAATCATATTGCTTCAATGAAAGCTGAAAGCCCAAATATGTAAATACTTCTATAGTTTACACGAAGGGTCACCAATCATTCCACACTCTCACAATTCAGGGCGCTTATTCTAGACTCCACCCACTAGAGCTGACCCCTGTGTTTCTTCATTGAGGCCAGTCTTGTGGGTTTTGAGTCGATGTATCCATTGTTGTTCCAAACGATGCAAACCATTTGAGGTACAGAAATTGTGTTTGTCAGGTTTTAAGATATCAATAATAATCAATTTCAATTTCCGATCTGAATAATTATGTGTCACATAGTACTGTACCCAAGGAGCTGTACTCGTTTTATTCAGAATTCTAGATCTATGTTCATAAATTCAAGTGGCGAATTTCCTGGTGGTTATACCTCTGTACACCTTGGGGCATGGAAAGTAAATCATGCATATTGCATTCCTTGTCCAATTGTGCAATGTGTGTCTTTATGGTCAGACACAGTACTCTCAGCCGTGAATTCACACACACTACAGTTCCCACATGGGAAGTGCCCTACAACTGGCCTACACTGTAAGTTCCAGTAGTCTACAAGGGCGTTATTTGAGATATTGTGCTCCATAAAACGTGAATGCCAGATTGCACCGTTTCTTGAGTAGCTATCTACTTACAACATGTGGTACAGGAGACTAGTGGAAGATAAGAGCTCTTGGGCAATGTTTTCAAGCGAAACCACAACCAGAAATACTTTTATTGTGATGTCATTAATGAGAACTGAACGCAGCAAAAGAGGTGTGTGGTATCATCGCACAAGAGGCTCTTCAGGGCAGGTCACAGCCGAACACTGGGACAAAAAGGGAAACGGAACAATTTAAGAGTTAACCACCTAGGGGATGCTCATGGGATGGGTTGCGATGTCGGACACTGCTGCGACTAATGCACTTGTTGGACTTCTGCAGTATGCCCTGCAATTCCACATTATTCAGTGTCAGTTTGGCGTGCTGCCATGTCAAGCAATAATGCTTATGGTTACTGTGATCTTTACCCACAGAGTTTATCATACAGATTGTGACATCACAGGAGAGTAAGCCTAAGGCAAACATCATAGGCACATATAATTCAAACTGCAAAACAGCCACTGATGGAAGGAAGCATACCATTGAAGAGAGATTATAAAAACAGTGGTAGATCACCCATAAGGATAGACACATTGTAATACTACACCAAGTCACCAAAACCGATATCCCGGCACTTGGAAGCCTCATAAGTGAACAATGCAGACGTCGCTAGCCCGCAAGTCCTACAACGACCATGCCGAACATTACAGCATCATTGCCTTTCCTCCCAATACCGGAAGAGCCCACTGTACCATGGGAACAGTGGCTGAATGGCTTTTAATTTTACCTTGCATCGACAGGTGGGAATAAGTATAGTGACGACATTAAATAAGTCACCCTCTTTAACTGCCTAGTCTCTTTTTAGGAATTTGCTAGAACTCGCAACATCAGACAATGGCAGTGGAGGGGATCATATGGGAGCAGCAAAAGAAAATATGATGTTGCTCTAGCGAAGCTCAACAAGTATTTTGGGAACAAAACCAACATAGTTCTGGAACCATCCTATGTCTCCTCAAGGAAGCAACACAAAAAGGATTCAAAGAATGGCATTGCCACACTCGGGGGGCCTTTTTACCATCATCAAATTCACACAAAGGACCTCAATATACAGCAAAGAATTTGGCAGGCCAAGGACATCACCCTACAACAAGCCAGAGACATAACCAGGACCATGGGATTGAGGGTTTGGGGTCAATATGAGTTGTCTAGCAGCATTTGCTAAATTGTGACAAAATGCCACCTGGAGACAGCGAGAAAGCTCAGCTTGTTGATTTTGTTTAATTATAAAATGATCCAGGTAATTCTGTTTCTGAAAAGGAAATCAGCCAATCAGACCCCCATTTCATAAAGCTCTAAGACAGAAGCATACACTATATGCCTGTGCCCTTTGCAGTACCAATCTCCTGAGATAAACGGCACCAGCCCTGAAGTGGCACTGGGCAGGTTTAAAGGTCACCTGTGCATTCTTGACAGCTGCTGGAACACCAAGTTCCAACCCTTTTGTGTATGGTGTGGGGCCGGTCATGAACATTCTGTACCCCAGTGGTCCAGCACCCCAAATTAAAAGATATCCCATGAAACAATATCAGATGCAGAAGCAGTGTCACATACCCTTTGACACCCATGACATCAAAGGTAACAACAATGAAATAGATTGCAAATTCGATTTTCAATCTAAAAAAAAAACAATTTAAAAATGTATTTCTTTCACGAAAACAAGTCTCATGTACAAACTGTGACTATATGCTGGTACTTATGATGCTCTTATTTGTAAATAGTTTTATGACTTATGAGTCGTATATTTTAAGGTAGACTCAAAAGAAAAAAAAATATTTTCCCCTTTCTATTTGTACGTAAATGTAAAAGTGTTAATTTTTGTCTAAAGTGTGTGAAAACCCTGAATTGTGACAAGTGTTGTGAAAAGTTTATTATAAAATGTAAACTAAAAACAACTTTTAAATAAAAAAAAAAAATTATTATTTTTTTTTAAAAACAATAACATTGTACAGCCTCATGTGTGCATGTATTGCCATGGCATGCCATGTGCAGCTTCTAATGCCTCGTGTGCCCGGTATAGTCATCATATGTAAGATACAGCCTCACAGGTGGAGATGATGCCATAATTTGCCAGGTTCTGCCTGAAAGGCCTCAGTATTAGCCTGTAAGCCGGTCCGATAGCAGAGCAAGTAGAGCGCTCGCCTTGATATCCGTGCAGAGCCAGCTGACGCGGGTTCGAATCCCGGCAGCGCCTTACTCAGCCTTCCATCCTTCCGAGGTTGATAAATGAGCACCACACACCGTGGGTAATAATAAGCAGCGCTCAGACACCTGGGGGTTCATAGCGCTAGATAAATATTCCATTATTATTATTATTATTTATCGAATGCATGTGCGGCTGGTAAATGGCTCCTATGCCTGGTAAAGGCACTGGTTGCAAGGCACAGGCTTGCCCTCGTTTTGTCATCATAGAGTATGCCATGACATAGCAGTGTAACATACAGTCAATTGATAAGTAAAATTACAAACACTTTGGCACAACCAGCATTTCGCCTTCCTGTTGTTTGGTCTGAAGCGGCGATACTTTTTACAAGGTTAATCTTTAGCCAAGTAAGCTCTAAATTCACACCAGCTATCTTTTGGTCCGGACACGTTGGGCAATTTCAGTATGTACAGTTCTCACAATCACTGATCCATGTTCATTCTTTGAGCCACTCACTATAGGTAGGTGGGCTACACGACTTCCATAACTTCAATGTACATCTTTCTGCTGCCATACAGCCAGTATTTAGCCAGGCTCTCAGCTTTTTTCCCCGGTCTATCCTGCCAGAGTCCAGACATAGCAGACCCTGGAGATTCGTGTATCTGCCTCCCAGTGATACTAAATAGTGCGGCGTAGAGCGACTCCCAGCATTGTACCAAAACTGGGCAGTTCCACAACATATGTAGAATACCTGCATTTGACGTCCCACATCTCGGGCATTGCCCGTTACAATCTGGGTATATTTTCTTATGTTTAAGGGGCGTATAGTGTAGTATGTGCAGTAGTGTATATTTAATCCGTTTTATTTGCATGTTCATGGACAACTCTGTTGTAAATGTACACATTGCAGCCCGTTGCATGTCTGTGACAACTAAGTTTAGTTCTGCATTCCATTTTTCCCGGAATGGCTCCAGTCCCCTAGAGGTCATGGTCAGTATTTACCTGTATAAAGTGGCCAGTACATGGCGCCACCCTACAGAGTTGGCAATATATGACCGCAGTTTGGTTTCTGGGGGTTCTTTTGGGCAGTCTGACCATTCATCACTCATCGCTGCACGCATTCTGTAGTAGTGCAGTACACCGGTCAACGTTACTACATGTTTATTTTTACAGCTATCTAGTGACATGAATTCAACCCCAGGAAATAGGTCTCCAGTAACACGTTATCCCTGGGTTCCCATCTCTGCTTAATCGCCAAGTCACTTGTTTGGGTTAAGAGGGGCTAGCTCCATAGTGGAAGCCAGCGGTAATATGGGATCTCAATCTTCAATCTAATGAATATGCGCTTCCAAGCTTCCACCGTGCACAGCACCGGGTCGAACTGACAATCATCTTTGTATGGTCTATCAAGTAATAGTGTCCTCAATTCCGTCCTGCTAGCTGCTTTCTTTTCTAGTTTGACATGCGGTGTGGCTGCATCAGTACAATACCAGTACGTGGCATGCGCCAACCAATGCGCTTCCATTTTGGGCCCGTTCAAACCCCCCAGTGCATATGGTAGCGCCACATTCAACAATTTTTTCCATACCACTCCGGCATGCCACAGAAACATGGACATGTTTCTGTGAAGATTCAGAAAGAATTAATTCCCCGGCCAGGTTGGGACATTCGCAAATGTGTTACAGCATTTTGGGTACCAATATCATTTTTATTAAGGCCATTCTACCCGCTAAGGACATGGGTATACGGGACCAGGCAGATATTGTAGCATCTACATAATTTTGCATGGAAGTATAATTGTCCGCAATGAGAGTGTCTTTAGCTCTGGACACTGTCACCCCTAGATATTTCAACTTGTCTGGGGACCACTTTAATTGGGACTGTATTTGGGGGCGGAGAGTATTGTTTGTCATGGGGAATATTTCCGACTGTAGTTTATTTATTTATTGTTTGGTTGTTAGGCGCTTGTACAGGAAGTAAACACTGTTTCAAAGCGGCAACAGGAATGGGACAAGGGGATGTGAAAACGATTGAAATACATAAAAATATAAATAGAGTGGGGGGAACAAACCTACTATGCCTTGTGAGTGTTCAGAACATGCAAGTGCAGAAGGGAGGGGGAATGGGATAGGTGCTGTGGTGCTCAAGGGTGAGCAACAAGTAAAGTGCACCAGTGAATCCGGGCTACGTCATGCATTATTGGGTTTAAGTTGTGTTGCGGGTCTCTCACATATAGTAATACGTCATCAGCATAAAGTGATGAGTTCCGGGTGCCTATTATTCGACTGCCTCTATTACGGTGACAGGAGCGGATCAAGTCCGCCATGGGTTCTATAGCCAGAGCAAACAGCAGGGGCGACAGGGGGCAACCCTGTCGCGGGCCTCTGCCAAGTTCAAAAGTAACAGATTGAGTACCATTTGTGCGAACGGCTGCCATAGGCTTTGTGTACAGTAGTTTAATATAACTTATGAATGTGTCCCCCATACCGCATTTCTCTACGACCCGAAACAAAAAAGGCCATGAAACCATATCAAATGCTTTTTGGGCGTCTATGGCTACCACCGCTGCGTTTGCTTCTGGGAAGATACGTGCCATGATGTTATATAAACACCTCTGGTTAAGGGGTGTTGCTCTGTCAGGGATAAAACCCGCCTGGTTGTGATGATCAGAGCAGGCATTAGAGGGAGCAATCTGTTGGCTAGGGCTTTAGCGTGAATTGTGGTGTCTACGTTCATTAATAACGGCCTATAAGAACCGTATTCATCGTTTGGTTTACCCGGCTTGAGCAAGACTATTACTATGGCCTCAATTAGAAACAATGGTAGCTGGCCAATCCAGACAGATTCTTCCCAGAGTCTTAGTAACGGGGATACTAGTAGAGCGCCGTATTTCATATAGAACTCAGCGGTGAGCCCGTCAGGTCCCGGCTCTTAGTTTCTGGGTAGGTCTTTAATCACCTGCATGAGTTCTGCTCCTAATATCGGGGCATTAAATTGGATTCTTATTCTTACCTCAGGGGATAGAAGGGACAAAGGGATGTCATTTATCAGGTCTCCCAACCCGTGTTCGTCTAACTCCCCGTGTTTTTGATACCGAGTAGTGTAGAATCTTGTAAACACGTTATTGATGCCCTGCTCTGTATATACCATTAATTGTTGTCTGTCTCTCACCCCGACTTTATGATTCGGCCCCCCCTCAATCCTCACCAAGTTGGCCAACAGTTTCTCGGGTTGCCCTCTACGTATTTCCTGGCTGAGGCCGTTTTGCCAAAGTACTGTATTTCCCTATCAGCCAGCTGTCTAAAGACCTCAAGTTGCGCTTGGATAGTCGCAAAGGTATTTCGGTTAGGTGCTGCAGCATACTGCCGTTCCAGAGTTTGGAGTATCCCCTCACATTTAGTCAAGTCCCCACATATGGTGCGTAGCACTCCAAATTCACGTGACATAGCCATTCCTCTTAGATATACTGTAAATGCTTGCCACAAGGTGGCCTGCGACTGTTCCATTGTCATTGGATAGAAAGTATTTACGGATGTCTTCCTCGAGGTCTGTTCTAAAAACGAAGTCCTGCAGCGCCAGTGACTTGAACCTCCACATACCACGGTCTATGCCCCACCGAGTGGTCTGATACAAGGAACATGTCTATTCTTGAACATGTCGTATACAGTGGAGTAGTAGGTGTATCGCCTAACCCCTAGGTGTAACGTACGCCATATGTCATGTAGGTATAGTGATAATACAGTTAGCTGCCTTTGATAACGATATGGCGCTCGTAGCAGCAGTACGGTTAAGATTTTGATCCAATATGGTGTTCATATCTCCCACTCAGATAACTGCAGCAGGCAAATATGACAGTAACAGGTCCGCTACCTTCGAATAGAAACCTGTGTCGTCCACATTGGGCCTATACGTGTTCACCAGTAGAACCTCTTTATCAAGCAGTTTACTGTGCACAATAACATATGGGCCATCCGGGTCTATGTGCGTATGTAGTTGCGTAAAAGCAGTTTTCTTATGTATCAAGTTTAACGCTCCCCTAGATTGTGTTTAGTATTCTGTATAGTACCTAATTGGGCCCCATGTTGCTGCAAAAGAAGTGTTTCTGACTCCAGTCACGCGTCTCCTGCAGAAGCAGGATCTGAACATTGCGACGGCTCACATAGGCAATAATTCTTCTTGCCTTGGTATAATTCCCTAGCCCTCTAACGTTCCAGCTAAGAACTCTATTAGTCTCCAGGGTGGCATAAATTAGAAGTGTATGTAGCGCTGATGTGTTAGTGCCATTTCACTACCACTAGATTCTGCATGCTTCTCTGAATCATCATACGCGTTTGGCTGAACACTTTTCCCCCAACTTTTCCCCAACTTGTAGCACCTCCCCCCTCCCACATTGCGATCCCAATCAGGGCCACGATCACCACACTCCCTGTTGCCTCAATTCCCCAGTCAGTTGTGCGCATTCCCAACTTGTGCTTTCGTATGGTAACAAAAGGAAAACCGCAACCTTGCACGGGGGTGTAACAGTACAGTTTGATATTGAGTAAATGAGACTCTGAGCCAATGAGTAGTTTGTATGGATTATCAAGAGAACCCAATTCTTTTATTAACATATGTTTTCTTATGTTCTAGGTTTATTGGTAAAGGATACGTCTTCTCTCTGTCTCTCCAAGTTCCCGTAGCAGGATGCCAACCGAAATACTTCCAGTTAAGGATTAATTTAGTTCTTTAATGTCTTTTCTCTTTTCTCCATGGTTGTTCTTCTTCTTTTCTCTTCCTTTATGTTTAACAGTCTCTAAAGGCGCTCACCTTTCCCCTGGTCTTTTCTCTCGGTTCCTAACTTTAATTCTCAACTTGGTCTTTCACTCTGTTCTCCTATTTCTTCTGTTCCTCCTGTTCTTAAACTAATCTGTGTGGTTGTAGTGTGCTTAGCCAGGATGATTCTTTCCTGACAACCTTCCTTAATAATCCCGTTATGAATATTCTTTACAACACTATTTGTTTCGTTTTCTGGGGACAAAAACTTTCTTTAATGCCGCTTCCTGTTTCCCGTGAAGGGCGTCCCCTTTCTTCAATAACACTCCACTCTATAACAAAAAAAGGCCTGTAGATTAATCCATAGCGCAACGGCGCATGCGTTTAAACTTCACACGGCGATACCGATCGCCTTTTCCCCAAGTTAACTTCACTTTCTGAAAGCGCAACGGCGCCAGTTTCACAAAGTCTATAAGGCGATAACGATTGCCTGCCTCACTTAACACATCCGCTCCCTGAAATAAAGAGGCACAAAGTATGGGAGAAGAGAAGAGCTTTATTTGAGGCCCCCAGGTAGCTACAGTGGAAGCATCAACTGGCGAGGCACTCTCAAATGGAATCTACATGCACAAGGTTCTAAGGAGACCTGTGCATGTATTACCATAACATCTCCCCCACGTGAGGCAAAAGAAAAAGGAAAAACAGGTGGGGGAAAAGCGGGAAAGTGAAAGGGAAAAAAAAGGGTGTCAAGTGGGAGAGGCAGAGGGAAGATGGGTAAACTGGGGTACATTAGTAATAAATATAGTCATTGTTGAAGTTTTGGATGATTTTGCGGTTCCTTCTGGACATTCTTCCAGTGGGGACTCCTTGATGCATGGAGTGAGGTCTGTCATTGTCCACATGTTCACAGAGGGATTCTCTTGGGGAATGTGAGGTGTGTTGTGATGGTTTGTCAGGACTGTTGTCCTTAGATATGCTGGTCTCTTGGATGTCTTTTGTTACTTTTATGAGATAATCTCCAGACCATCTCTTTCCATCATCGAGGATGACAGACTTCCCATGACAACTCACAACTCTCTGTGGAGGTCTGAAGATGGATTCACCCTTGAGAGTTTTCTTCGGTTCTTTGACACGTACCCAGTCTCCTTCACGAACCATCATCTCTTTTACTCCATGTCTGGAGTCGTATTGTCTTTTGTATTTTGCTTGTTTTTCTCTTACTGTCCTTTGAAATAGATCCATGTTCACCCTTGCTTCTCCCGTGTATAAGAACATCCACGCCGGTCTAAATCGGTTAGTTGCAACCCTACCTCGCATGAGGGTGAAGGGCTCTATGTTCGTGGTGGTGTGTGGGGTAGTTCTATACGCATGCAAAGCTTCTTTGAGAGTTTCTCTCCACGGGAGGTTGTTGGCCGTGGCCAGTTGGACTACGCTCTTCACGAGCCTGTTCATGCGTTCCACAAGTCCGTTGGAAATTGGATGGTACAAAGATGTTGTTATGTGGCTGATGGACCTTTTCTTGAGGAAATCAGCAAATTCCATAGATATGAACTGAGACCCGTTGTCCGAAACCAATTCCTTGGGGTCTCCCTCCCTGCTGAAGATCTCTGTCAGGAAATCTATGACTTTCTTTGAGGTCACATTGTCCTCAGCTATTCCCCATTCTGCCCATTTAGAGGTGTAATCGACAAGTACTATGATATATACTTTGACTGTTTTGAAGTTCTCAAATGGACCCATGATGTCGATTGCCAGTTTAGACCACACATGTTTGGGAGGTTCAATAGGCTGTAAGGGGGTCTTTCTTAAGATCTTGGACTTGTCACTCATGGCACACGTGGAGCAATTTTTGACCAGTTCTTCTGCTTCTTTCCACATTCCTGGCCACCAATAGTTGTTTCTCAACTTGTTTTTCGTCAAGCTTCTTCCTAGGTGACCTTCGTGTGCCAGTTGGAGTACTTTTTTTCTGAGTTGGGTGGGTGGGATTACTCGATCGCCTCTGAAGATATGCCCATCGTCCATGGATAATTCTTCCTTGAAGGGAATGAAGGTTGTTAAAGCCTCTCCCGTTTCCACCCAGTCATTAGCTATCGCTTCCCTGATTTCTCGCTGTTCCGGATCAGTATTGGCATTAATTTTCCATTCATCTCTCGAGATGGCAGGGTTTACAACAGCTATGATGTCCTCGTCTGGAGAAGCAATCTCAGTGTCGATGTTGGTCGATAATCTGGAAAGACAATCTGCTACTTGGTTTTGTGGACCAGGAGTATAGCATAGTTGGAGGTTGTATTGCATGATGTCGAGGAACCAACGTCTTATTCTCGGTGATATAAGGTGAGGAGTTTTGGACTGAAGGACATTTACTAGAGGTTTATGGTCTGTTTTCAGTATGACGGGTAAGCCCCAAATTAGGTTCCTGAAATGCTGAAGAATCCACCTCAGACCCAGAGCTTCTCTCTCAATGGTGGAATAGTTTAGTTCGGCTCCCCTCAGTACTCTCGATGCGAATGCGATCGTCACAATGTCCTTATCTTGTTGCTGTTCTAGGACACCACCCAGTCTGGTTTTACTTGCATCTACGGATATGATGGTTTTAGCTTTACAATCGAACATTCCTAAGGCTGGGGCTTGGTTAATTTGAAATTTGATTTCATCGAATTCGTTCTTGCATTCAGTGGACCATATGAATTTGGTTGCCTTCTTCAAGATGTTTCTCATGTTTTTGGTCTTATCAGCATAGTTGCTTATAAACTTGGAGTAGTATTCTGTCATCCCGAGGAAACTCCTTAATTGGTCTTTATTTTGAGGCTCGGCGATATTCATTATGGTGTCCATGAGTTTCCTCTTGGGGCTGATGCCATTGGCGTCAATGGAATGGCCCAGGTATGAAACTCGGTCGCACTTTATGTTGCATTTCTCTAATTTGAGTGTGAGCCCACTTTTTTGTATGACCTGTAGGACACCCACAAGTTTTGCGTTGTGCTCTTCTTCTGTACTGGCTGATATGAGGATATCATCTTGGAAGCAGTGTATGCCATAAAGTCCTCCAAATAGATGTGACATGAGTCTCTGAAAGACTGCTGCGGCTGAAGCGAGTCCGAATGGCATTCTGTTAAACATGAATGCACCGAGAGGTGTGACAAAAGATGTTAGGTTCTTTGAGCTCTCTTCCAAAGCAATCTGGTGACAGGCTGAGGAGAGGTCCAGAGTTGTAAAGTATTTTGCAGGTTTCATGGTCGATAGGAGTTCAGATATATTGGGAAGTGGGTGTCTGTCAACCCATATGTTTTTGTTTAGGTCTCTCAAGTCGACGCACATTCTTATGGAATCGTCCGTTTTTTTTACTAAGACAATTGGGGCAAGCCGTTCTGAACTTTCGATGGGCTTTATGATATTTTCATCGCAGAGGCGCTTAAGTTCTTTCTTCAATGCCTCTTTTGTTCCAAAGGGAATACTGCGGACTCGGTGGGCCACTGGGACAGCACCTCTTTTGAGGATTATTCTGTGTTGGAAACCTTTTAGGAGTCCAATCTTGTCGCAGAACACCTTGGGGAATTGTTTTGCTAGATTAGATTTGATGTCCATATCATTATTGAGCACACTCAGCACGGGGATTTCTTCTCCAGGGTGTATTCTTACTCGAAGAGCGGCTTGTTCTTCCCATCCCACAACGGAGGAGCCATCTTTGGCTACAAAGAGTTTGCAATATGTTTCTCTGTCATGGAACTTGAGGTTCACCCACACATATCCCATCCTCGTCGCCATATGAAATAAAGAGGCACAAAGTATGGGAGAAGAGAAGAGCTTTATTTGAGGCCCCCAGGTAGCTGCAGTGGAAGCATCAACTGGCGAGGCACTCTCAAATGGAATCTACATGCACAAGGTTCTAAGGAGACCTGTGCATGTATTACCATAACACTCCCCAAGCGCAACGGCGCTGTTATAAATTTTCTTCTTCAGAGCAAGTGGCGAGACGTTCGCCTTAATTAAAGTCTCAGCATGCCTTCACTCTTCAGCGTTTTCTTTTTTATGTTCAAGGGCTGACGACAAGGGTCGCCTCTTTCTTTATACGACGCCTCACCTCACTTCTTGGTTTGGTCGCATTTGCTTACAGCCTTCAAAGTGCAACAACGGTCGCGTCGTCCTCAAGCCCCTCTTCTTCAACGAGCGCAACGGCGCCAGCAACCACAGATCTTCGTTCACGATAACTTTCACCAGGATTCTGCTGTGAAACCTCTTTTCTCGCAGCTCCTCGGCATCAATATCTTGACAGCTGAGATCTGATTTCACATCTAATACGCCCAGCTGTAACAGTTTTCCTCGCCTTCCTCCGTTTCATGTGTCTCCTAGCAATGAAAACAGAGCTCAGGTCATTAGAAGAGAGTACCTACTGTAGGGCTCTCTGAAGGCAGACACCAAAAAGGGACTGTATTTCCACAGTATGAGGCTTTCTATACATTTCAATATAATTTAGTTGCAGATGTAATTACCCACTTTTGTCACCACTAGATTCTGCATGCTTCTCTGAATCATCATACGTGCTTGGCTGAACACTTTTCCCCCAACTTTTCCCCAAATTGTAGCACCTCCCCCCTCCCACATCGCGATCACAATCAGGGCCAAGATCACCACACTCCCTGTTGCCTCAATTCCCCAGTCAGTTGTATGCATCCCCAACTTGTGCTTTCGTATGGTAACAAAAGGAAAACCGCAATCTTGCACGGGGGTCGCCGTTTTACCTCGGAAGCCAGTTGGCCGCCGCCGCTGAACTTTTAGACATGTAATCTATTCTAGGGGCAATAGCCCACATCAGGGTTAACCCGTTTGCATTACAGTATGAGCACGTCGCTAACTCATAATTATCTGTATCATTTAAATGGTGATTGTGTCAGAATAACTAAAGAGTTACACCAAGCACTTTCACCAGATAGTGTCCCTACGCACTGTTGACGGTGACGGCAGAGACGTCGTGCCTGCTTCTTCTTCCTCTGGTTTAGAGGCGATCGGTATGTTAGCCTCAATGTAGTTAGTTGATTCCTCAGTGAGGGTGAAGAATAATGCCTTTGCCTGGTGTTGAATCCATAGACGCGCTGGATATAGCATGGCATATGGGATCGCTCTATCCTGAAGCATACGTTTATGCCTAAAAAGGATCTACGTTCTTGTTGGACAGCCATGGAGAAGTCCAGGTATAAGTGGATTGTGGTGTTATCATAGTGTAATGGCCCCATTTCTCTGGTGAGGCGCAGCGCCATGTCACGGACTCTGTAGTTGAGTAGCTTTGCAATAATTGCCCTGGTGGGAGCCCCAGGTTTAGGACATGTCGGCGGTGTTCTGTGGGCTCTTTCCACCACAGAAACTGAGGAGAAATGTTGCTTGTTGAACAAGTCTTTCGAAAGATTTTCAACACTCACTTCAATGGGGCCCCGACCAAAGTTTTCCGGCAGGCCAATTATGCCTATGTTACTAAGCTGCGGCCATCTTGTGGCTGCTCAACAGCGCCCCCCACATGCAGATTCTGTCATCTCAGTAACGTCCTCTAATGCCAGCCGATGCCGAATGTCCCTGGTAGATTCATTATATGTTGGGATCATGACACCATATGACAAGTGCAACCTCAAATGCCTCAGTAAATGCCATCCAATGCTAGTGATTGCCTCACATTCCTGGTAGATTTTTTTGTATGTAAAGTACATCACCACAAATGCAGCAGCTATAGTGTAGCCTCAAAAAGCCCCACAAAACACCCTGTGGCACGATAATGTCTCAACGTCCCCAGAGGTAAGGTACATCCCGCCATTACTACAAGCTTTCATATGCATGCTCCACCACCTTACAGAATGCCATCTGGTGAGTGCAGAATAGCTCAAGCCTTTTCTGATGTTCACTAGCATAAAATCAAAGCGGATAATTCTGTTTCTGAAAGGGAGGTCTGCTAATCAGACCTTCCTTTCATAAACACTCCATGCCAAAATTATACGCGGCTTCGCTGTAACCAGTATCCTGACATCTGCAGCTCCTGTTCTGCAGTGGCACAAAGCAAGTTCAAAGGTCACATGGGCATCCTTGACAGCTGCTGGGATACAAAATCCCTGCATGCAGACGTGACTTTTTAATCTTCTGCACCTCTGATATTATACTAATTGTATGCCTTAGTCAGACTGGTGGCACGTACATCTTTAAATATAAGCCATGCATGGTTTTGATATAATGACTGCCAAGAGCACACAATGAAACAGCCACAACAATGTGATATCACACTAGTGTCAGCTTTGTGAGCAGGGCCCAGCTATGACAGTACTGATGTTTATAAGTGTCCGGTCTGAACGTCTCCACTACAGCCATGAGGAACAATAGCCACGATGCCGCCCCTTTGATTCTTCTGCAGACAGGTTAAGACCTTCCCCCAGGAGGTCGCCTGGAAATAGGTGACTCAGAGGCAGCACTGACATAGGAAAGCCCCTCTCATGCCACGGGCTGCCTACTGGGGTCCCTTTGAAGTCAGCAGGCATGGGAAGGAGTGGAATAAGAGTAGCCAGAAGGGAGCCGTATGCCAGGAGAAGGCCACCACCATCGTAATGTGTGTTATGTTATGTTACACTAATTTATAGAGTACATCCGTAGGCAAAATGGCGCTGAAAGGGAGTGATTTTATTTGCAGAGCAGTGATGAGGCCAGCAGCTGAATTTAATTAAACAGAAACGTCTTTAGTTGGCACCTAAAGGCCAAGGGCTATTCCACAGGTATGCAGCTGAAAGAGAGAAGGCTTGGCCACCAATTCTGGCTCAACGGACTCTGGGAATCAGAATGAGTAGGTTAGAGGAAGCACAGAGCTTTCGAGTAGGGACCCTGTGGCAGAACGTTTTGTGTAGGTAGTCCGCTCCTTGCCCATTAAAGGTCCGATGGACTAAACAGAGAGCTTTAAAATCTACTTGACGAGAGACCGGTAGCCTCTTCCATTTTCTGTCCCTTCCATTACCTGTAAGCAAGGTACTCCGGGTGCAATGCTATAAAGTAAAGGATGCGTGTTGCAACAACCTGGACTGGACTCCTTACAGCAGACTTGCTTTGGAACAATCCCTTGCAACATTTAGCCTTTAAAATGAAAGGCTCAGAGCCTCATTCTTTGATTAATATTTAGACCATCAAAAGATGACAAAGTGTACACTGGGCCTCTGTTGGAGTGCAATCCATTTCAAAGGCTTCCTTCAGTGAGGTGAAGACAGAGGTTATGCAGGGCAGAGGAGAGGTATGTCTCCAAACCACCCCCAGAGAACAGTGGGGGGTGAACGGCTGTGGACCAAGTCCTGCCTCTATGCTGGCGCCTGCAGGCGCCTGTTCAGTTGTGGTGAAGGAGCCCCTTAACGTACCAGGGAAGCTCCTTGGAGTGGTAGCGCAGAACCAAGGTCCTGTTCCTGTAGACCTTGTATTGGATGTTTTCCAGGAACCATGAAGCTAAGGAACAGCTCTGGGCCGCGATTCCTGCATCAAAATGCTAGCGAGATACACCGACTCGTACATCGCCTGCCTGTCACAAGCTTCTTTGTGCCACGTGCCACTGCTGCTTGTGAACCGTAAGGTGTGTTGGATCCAGTCGCCCAGTTCCCCAACCCAATGAAAATGACTACCTCAGAAAGGGCCTTGAACCAGATGGTGTTCTTCAAGACAAACAGGCATTTCAAGAGGCCCTGATCCTCTGGTCCATTGTAAAGGGCCAGAAGGACTTTTCAAAACCCCTTCTCTGGCTTTTCGTTGAGGAACTTAGCTTTGAACATTGACAATGTTGCCCCATATATATTGCCTGAACACTCCTCTTCTTCTAACCGGAGTACCGTTTACAAAGGTCTGCATTTTCACTTTCTTTTACAGGGGTGGGTCTTCTAGTATTCTGTAATTAGTTGTTTTTGTTTTTTGTTTGATTGAAAGTCTATATTTTTAGTGGACCTTGATTGGACAGTTTTATTTTGGAGCCACTGTCCTTAAGTTGTCTCTGTTGCTGCCATCATCTGCTTTCACCCCCTACTGAAGAGTATATAGCCTGCCCTGCCAGAAAAGGTAAAGGAGGGATACCCGTCTGTTTCATCTTTATGATTGGGATCGCTGCTGTTTTGACAGTAGTGTGGTGCTGAGTAAGTGGTTTAGCCACTACTCATCCCTGTGCTCCTGCAGAACAGTAATCATTTAATCACAGTAATGATGTATGCATTGTCAGATTGCTTTATTGTGTGATTTGTGTACTTTTCAAGCTTAAGAAGATTATTTTAGCTATGGGAAACAGAAACCAAACATTAACACTATCTGAACGAACCAAAGCTGGAAAGATATCTGACTAAGTGCCTAAATTGCAGACCAGGCTCAAGTCCTGGCTCCGCCACTGAACCAAAGTGTGTGTGCCTGGACAAATAAATTAATCTCACTTTTACTTAGCTGCCAACATTGGGAGTTTCTAGAAGGGATTCAGTTTTTAGTGTACGCTCCTCAAAAAAGCATAATTCCTAGTCAATAGTGTAGCATTGACAAAGCCAAGAGAGGTTGTGGATATTAAAGATGTTTTCTTTGTAGCAACATATTCACCATAGAATGAAATTGCTGTGTATGTGTTCATGTATTGGAAAGAGAGGAGATGTGTTCTATTGGTATTCTAGTGTGCAGGAAAGAGAGGAGATGTGTGGTATAGGTATTCTAGTGTGCAGGAAAGAGTGGAGATGTGTGGTATAGGTATTCTAGTGTGCAGGAAAGAGTGGAGATGTGTTCTATTGGTATTCTAGTGTGCAGGAAAGAGAGGAGATGTGTGGTATAGGTATTCTAGTGTGCAGGAAAGAGTGGAGATGTGTGGTATAGGTATTCTAGTGTGCAGGAAAGAGAGGAGATGTGTTCTATTGGTATTCTAGTGTGCAGGAAAGAGAGGAGATGTGTTCTATATGTGTTTATGCATTGGAAAGAAGAGATATTTATTATTGGTATTCTAACACGTATAACATGTATACCACACATCTCCACTCTTTCCTGCACACTAGAATATCTATACCACACATCTCCACTCTTTCCTGCACATTAGAATACCAATAGAACACATCTCCACTTTTTCCAATGCATAAACACATACCCAACACATCTCCACTCTTTCCTGCACACGAGAATACCTATACCACACATCTCCTCTCTTTCCTGCACACTAGAATACCTATACCACACATCTCCACTCTTTCCTGCACATTAGAATACCAATAGAACACATCTCCACTCTTTCCTGCACACTAGACTACCTATACCACACATCTCCACTCTTTCCTGCACATTAGAATACCAATAGAACACATCTCCACTTTTTCCAATGCATAAACACATACCCAACACATCTCCACTCTTTCCTGCACACGAGAATACCTATACCACACATCTCCTCTCTTTCCAATGCATAAACACATACCCAACACATCTCCTCTCTTTCCTGCACACTAGAATACCTATACCACACATCTCCACTCTTTCCTGCACACTAGAATACCTATACCACACATCTCCTCTCTTTCCTGCACACTAGAACACCTATACCACACATCTCCTCTCTTTGCTGCACACTAGAATACCTATACCACACATCTCCTCTCTTTCCTGCACACTAGAATACCTATAGAACACATCTCCACTCTTTCCTGCACACTAGAATACCTATACCACACATCTCCACTCTTTCCTGCACACGAGAAAACCTATACCACACATCTCCTCTCTTTCCTGCACATTAGAATACCAATAGAACACATCTCCACTCTTTCCTGCACACTAGAATACCAATACCACACATCTCTCTTTCCTGCACACTAGAATACCAATAGAACACATCTCCTCTCTTTCCTGCACACTAGAATACCTATACCACACATCTCTCTTTCCTGCACACTAGAATACCAATAGAACACATCTCCTCTCTTTCCTGCAAACTAGAATACCTATACCACACATCTCCACTTTTTCCAATGCATAAACACATACCCAACACATCTCCACTCTTTCCTGCACATGAGAATACCTATACCACACATCTCCTCTCTTTCCTGCACACTAGAATACCTATACCACACATCTCCACTCTTTCCTGCACATTAGAATACCAATAGAACACATCTCCACTTTTTCCAATGCATAAACACATACCCAACACATCTCCACTCTTTCATGCACACGAGAATACCTATACCACACATCTCCTCTCTTTCCTGCACACTAGAATACCTATACCACACATCTCCACTCTTTCCTGCACATTAGAATACCAATAGAACACACATCCACTTTTTCCAATGCATAAACACATACCCAACACATCTCCACTCTTTCCTGCACACGAGAATACCTATACCACACATCTCCTCTCTTTCCTGCACACTAGAATACCTATACCACACATCTCCACTCTTTCCTGCACATTAGAATACCAATAGAACACATCTCCACTTTTTCCAATGCATAAACACATACCCAACACATCTCCACTCTTTCCGGCACACTAGAATACCAATAGAACACATCTCCACTTTTTCCAATGCATAAACACATACCCAACACATCTCCTCTCTTTCCTGCACACTAGAATACCTATACCACACATCTCCTCTCTTTCCTGCACACCAGAACACCTATACCACACATCTCCTCTCTTTCCTGCACACTAGAATACCTATACCACACATCTCCACTCTTTCCTGCACACTAGAATACCAATAGAACACATCTCCACTCTTTCCTGCACACTAGAATACCTATACCACACATCTCCACTCTTTCCTGCACACGAGAATACCTATACCACACATCTCCTCTCTTTCCTGCACATTAGAATACCAATAGAACACATCTCCACTCTTTCCTGCACACTAGAATACCAATACCACACATCTCTCTTTCCTGCACACTAGAATACCAATAGAACACCTCTCCTCTCTTTCCTGCACACGAGAATACCTATACCACACATCTCCTCTCTTTCCTGCACACTAGAATACCTATACCACACATCTCTCTTTTTTGAACACTAGAATACCAATAGAACACATCTCCTCTCTTTCCTGCACACGAGAATACCTATACCACACATCTCCTCTCTTTCCTGCACACTAGAATACCTATACCACACATCTCCACTCTTTCCTGCACATTAGAATACCAATAGAACACATCTCCACTTTTTCCAATGCATAAACACATACCCAACACATCTCCACTCTTTCCGGCACACTAGAATACCAATAGAACACATCTCCACTTTTTCCAATGCATAAACACATACCCAACACATCTCCACTCTTTCCTGCACACGAGAATACCTATACCACACATCTCCTCTCTTTCCTGCACACTAGAATACCTATACCACACATCTCCACTCCTTCCTGCACACTAGAATACCAATAGAACACATCTCCACTCTTTCCTGCACACTAGAATACCTATACCACACATCTCCACTCTTTCCTGCACATTAGAATACCAATAGAACACATCTCCACTTTTTCCAATGCATAAACACATACCCAACACATCTCCACTCTTTCCTGTACACGAGAATACCTATACCACACATCTCCTCTCTTTCCTGCACACTAGAATACCTATACCACACATCTCCACTCTTTCCTGCACATTAGAATACAAATAGAACACATCTCCACTTTTTCCAATGCATAAACACATACCCAACACATCTCCACTCTTTCCTGCACACGAGAATACCTATACCACACATCTCCTCTCTTTCCTGCACATTAGAATACCAATAGAACACATCTCCACTTTTTCCAATGCATAAACACATACCCAACACATCTCCACTCTTTCCGGCACACTAGAATACCAATAGAACACATCTCCACTTTTTCCAATGCATAAACACATACCCAACACATCTCCTCTCTTTCCTGCACACTAGAATACCTATACCACACATCTCCACTCCTTCCTGCACACTAGAATACCTATACCACACATCTCCTCTCTTTCCTGCACACCAGAACACCTATACCACACATCTCCTCTCTTTCCTGCACACTAGAATACCTATACCACACATCTCCACTCTTTCCTGCACACTAGAATACCAATAGAACACATCTCCACTCTTTCCTGCACACTAGAATACCTATACCACACATCTCCACTCTTTCCTGCACACGAGAATACCTATACCACACATCTCCTCTCTTTCCTGCACATTAGAATACCAATAGAACACATCTCCACTCTTTCCTGCACACTAGAATACCAATACCACACATCTCTCTTTCCTGCACACTAGAATACCAATAGAACACATCTCCTCTCTTTCCTGCACACTAGAATACCTATACCACACATCTCTCTTTCCTGCACACTAGAATACCAATAGAACACATCTCCTCTCTTTCCTGCACACGAGAATACCTATACCACACATCTCCTCTCTTTCCTGCACACTAGAATACCTATACCACACATCTCCACTCTTTCCTGCACATTAGAATACCAATAGAACACATCTCCACTTTTTCCAATGCATAAACACATACCCAACACATCTCCACTCTTTCCGGCACACTAGAATACCAATAGAACACATCTCCACTTTTTCCAATGCATAAACACATACCCAACACATCTCCACTCTTTCCTGCACACGAGAATACCTATACCACACATCTCCTCTCTTTCCTGCACACTAGAATACCTATACCACACATCTCCACTCCTTCCTGCACACTAGAATACCAATAGAACACATCTCCACTCTTTCCTGCACACGAGAATACCTATACCACACATCTCCTCTCTTTCCTGCACATTAGAATACCAATAGAACACATCTCCACTTTTTCCAATGCATAAACACATACCCAACACATCTCCTCTCTTTCCTGCACACTAGAATACCTATACCACACATCTCCACTCCTTCCTGCACACTAGAATACCTATACCACACATCTCCTCTCTTTCCTGCACACCAGAACACCTATACCACACATCTCCTCTCTTTCCTGCACACTAGAATACCTATACCACACATCTCCACTCTTTCCTGCACACTAGAATACCAATAGAACACATCTCCACTCTTTCCTGCACACTAGAATACCTATACCACACATCTCCACTCTTTCCTGCACACGAGAATACCTATACCACACATCTCCTCTCTTTCCTGCACATTAGAATACCAATAGAACACATCTCCACTCTTTCCTGCACATTAGAATACCAATAGAACACATCTCCACTTTTTCCAATGCATAAACACATACCCAACACATCTCCACTCTTTCCTGCACACGAGAATACCTATACCACACATCTCCTCTCTTTCCTGCACACTAGAATACCTATACCACACATCTCCACTCTTTCCTGCACATTAGAATACCAATAGAACACATATCCACTTTTTCCAATGCATAAACACATACCCAACACATCTCCACTCTTTCCTGCACACGAGAATACCTATACCACACATCTCCTCTCTTTCCTGCACACTAGAATACCTATACCACACATCTCCACTCTTTCCTGCACATTAGAATACCAATAGAACACATCTCCACTTTTTCCAATGCATAAACACATACCCAACACATCTCCACTCTTTCCGGCACATTAGAATACCAATAGAACACATCTCCACTTTTTCCAATGCATAAACACATACCCAACACATCTCCTCTCTTCCCTGCACACTAGAATACCTATACCACACATCTCCACTCCTTCCTGCACACTAGAATACCTATACCACACATCTCCTCTCTTTCCTGCACACCAGAACACCTATACCACACATCTCCTCTCTTTCCTGCACACTAGAATACCTATACCACACATCTCCACTCTTTCCTGCACACTAGAATACCAATAGAACACATCTCCACTCTTTCCTGCACACTAGAATACCTATACCACACATCTCCACTCTTTCCTGCACACGAGAATACCTATACCACACATCTCCTCTCTTTCCTGCACACTAGAATACCTATACCACACATCTCCACTCCTTCCTGCACAGTAGAATACCAATAGAACACATCTCCACTCTTTCCTGCACACTAGAATACCTATACCACACATCTCCACTCTTTCCTGCACATTAGAATACCAATAGAACACATCTCCACTTTTTCCAATGCATAAACACATACCCAACACATCTCCACTCTTTCCTGCACACGAGAATACCTATACCACACATCTCCTCTCTTTCCTGCACACTAGAATACCTATACCACACATCTCCACTCTTTCCTGCACATTAGAATACAAATAGAACACATCTCCACTTTTTCCAATGCATAAACACATACCCATCACATCTCCACTCTTTCCTGCACACGAGAATACCTATACCACACATCTCCTCTCTTTCCTGCACATTAGAATACCAATAGAACACATCTCCACTTTTTCCCATGCATAAACACATACCCAACACATCTCCACTCTTTCCGGCACACTAGAATACCAATAGAACACATCTCCACTGTTTCCAATGCATAAACACATACCCAACACATCTCCTCTCTTTCCTGCACACTAGAATACCTATACCACACATCTCCACTCTTTCCTGCACACTAGAATACCTATACCACACATCTACTCTCTTTCCTGCACACTAGAACACCTATACCACACATCTCCTCTCTTTCCTGCACACTAGAATACCTATACCACACATCTCCACTCTTTCCTGCACACTAGAATACCAATAGAACACATCTCCACTCTTTCCTGCACACTAGAATACCTATACCACACATTTCCACTCTTTCCTGCACACGAGAATACCTATACCACACATCTCCTCTCTTTCCTGCACATTAGAATACCAATAGAACACATCTCCACTCTTTCCTGCACACTAGAATACCAATACCACACATCTCTCTTTCCTGCACACTAGAATACCAATAGAACACATCTCCTCTCTTTCCTGCACACTAGAATACCTATACCACACATCTCCACTCTTTCCTGCACACTAGAATACCAATAGAACACATCTCCACTCTTTCCTGCACACTAGAATACCTATACCACACATTTCCACTCTTTCCTGCACACGAGAATACCTATACCACACATCTCCTCTCTTTCCTGCACATTAGAATACCAATAGAACACATCTCCACTCTTTCCTGCACACTAGAATACCAATACCACACATCTCTCTTTCCTGCACACTAGAATACCAATAGAACACATCTCCTCTCTTTCCTGCACACTAGAATACCTATACCACACATCTCTCTTTCCTGCACACTAGAATACCAATAGAACACATCTCCTCTCTTTCCTGCACACTAGAATACCTATACCACACATCTCCACTTTTTCCAATGCATAAACACATACCCAACACATCTCCACTCTTTCCTGCACACGAGAATACCTATACCACACATCTCCTCTCTTTCCTGCACACTAGAATACCTATACCACACATCTCCTCTCTTTCCTGCACATTAGAATACCAATAGAACACATCTCCACTTTTTCCAATGCATAAACACATTCCCAACACATCTCCACTCTTTCCGGCACACTAGAATACCAATAGAACACATCTCCTCTCTTTCCTGCACACTAGAATACCTATACCACACATCTCCACTTTTTCCAATGCATAAACACATACCCAACACATCTCCACTCTTTCCTGCACACGAGAATACCTATACCACACATCTCCTCTCTTTCCTGCACACTAGAACACCTATACCACACATCTCCTCTCTTTCCTGCACACTAGAATACCTATACCACACATCTCCACTCTTTCCTGCACACTAGAATACCAATAGAACACATCTCCACTCTTTCCTGCACACTAGAATACCTATACCACACATCTCCTCTCTTTCCTGCACATTAGAATACCAATAGAACACATCTCCACTCTTTCATGCACACTAGAATACCAATACCACACATCTCTCTTTCCTGCACACTAGAATACCAATAGAACACATCTCCTCTCTTTCCTGCACACTAGAATACCAATAGAACACATCTCCTCTCTTTCCTGCACACTAGAATACCTATACCACACATCTCCTCTTTTTCCTGCACACTAGAATACCTATACCACACATCTCCTCTCTTTCCTGCACACTAGAACACCTATACCACACATCTCCACTCTTTCCTGCACACTAGAATAACTATACCACACATCTCCTCTTTTTCCTGCACACTAGAATACCTATACAACACATCTTCTCTCTTTCCTGCACACTAGAATACCTATACCACACATCTCTCTTTCCTGCACACTAGAATACCAATAGAACACATCTCCTCTCTTTCCTGCACACTAGAATACCTATACCACACATCTCCTCTTTTTCCTGCACACTAGAATACCTATACCACACATCTCCTCTCTTTCCTGCACACTAGAACACCTATACCACACATCTCCACTCTTTCCTGCACACTAGAATACCTATACCACACATCTCCTCTTTTTCCTGCACACTAGAATACCTATACCACACATATCCTCTCTTTCCTGCACACTAGAATACCAATAGAACACATCTCCTCTCTTTCCTGCACACTAGAATACCTATACCACACATCTCCTCTTTTTCCTGCACACTAGAATACCTATACCACACATCTCCACTCTTTCCTGCAGACTAGAACACCTATACCACACATCTCCACTCTTTCCTGCACATTAGAATACCTATACCACACATATCCTCTCTTTCCTGCACATTAGAATACCAATAGAACACATCTCCACTCTTTCCTGCACACTAGAATACCTATACCACACATCTCCTCTCTTTCCTGCACACTAGAATACCTATACCACACATATCCTCTCTTTCCTGCACACTAGAATACCAATAGAACACATCTCCTCTCTTTCCTGCACACTAGAATACCTATACCACACATCTCCTCTTTTTCCTGCACACTAGAATACCTATACCACACATATCCTCTCTTTCCTGCACACTAGAATACTAATAGAACACATCTCCTCTCTTTCCTGCACACTAGAATACCTATACAACACATCTTCTCTCTTTCCTGCACACTAGAATACCTATACCACACATCTCCTCTCTTTCCTGTACACTAGAATACCTATACCACACATCTCCTCTCTTTCCTGCACATTAGAATACCAATAGAACACATCTCCACTCTTTCCTGCACACTAGAATACCTATACCACACATCTCTCTTTCCTGCACACTAGAATACCAATAGAACACATCTCCACTCTTTCCTGCACACTAGAATACCTATACCACACATATCCTCTATTTCCTGCACACTGGAATACCTATACCACACATCTCCTCTCTTTCCTGCACACTAGAATACCTATACCACACATATCCTCTCTTTCCTGCAGACTAGAATACCAATAGAACACATCTCCACTCTTTCCTGCACACTAGAATACCTATACCACACATCTCCTCTCTTTCCTGCACACTAGAATACCTATACCACACATATCCTCTCTTTCCTGCACACTAGAATACCAATAGAACACATCTCCACTCTTTCCTGCACACTAGAATACCTATACCACACATCTCCTCTCTTTCCTGCACACTAGAATACCTATACCACACATATCCTCTCTTTCCTGCACACTAGAATACCAATAGAACACATCTCCACTCTTTCCTGCACACTAGAATACCTATACCACACATCTCCTCTCTTTCCTGCACACTAGAATACCTATACCACACATATCCTCTCTTTCCTGCACACTAGAATACCAATAGAACACATCTCCACTCTTTACTGCACACCAGAATACCTATACCACACATCTCCTCTCTTTCCTGCACACTAGAATACCTATACCACACATATCCTCTCTTTCCTGCACACTAGAATACCTATACCACACATCTCTCTTTCCTGCACACTAGAATACCAATAGAACACATCTCCTCTCTTTCCTGCACACTAGAATACCCATACCACACATATCCTCTCTTTCCTGCACACTAGAATACCAATAGAACACATATCCACTCTTTCCTGCACACTCGAATACCTATAACACACATATCCTCTCTTTCCTGCACACTAGAATACCTATACCACACATCTCCTCTCTTTCCTGCACACTAGAATACCTATACCACACATATCCTCTCTTTCCTGCACACTAGAATACCAATAGAACACATCTCCACTCTTTCCTGCACACTAGAATACCTATACCACACATCTCCTCTCTTTCCTGCACACTAGAATACCTATACCACACATATCCTCTCTTTCCTGCACACTAGAATACCAATAGAACACATCTCCACTCTTTCCTGCACACTAGAATACCTATACCACACATCTCCTCTTTTTCCTGCACACTAGAATACCTATACAAAACATCTTCTCTCTTTCCTGCACACTAGAATACCTATACCACACATCCTCTCTTTCCTTTCCTGCACACTAGAATACCAATAGAACACATCTCCACTCTTTCCTGCACACTAGAATACCTATACTACACATATCCTCTCTTTCCTGCACACTAGAATACCAATAGAACACATCTCCACTCTTTCCTGCACACGAGAATACCTATACCACACATCTCCTCTTTTCCCTGCACACTAGAATACCTATACCACACATCTCCACTCTTTCCTGCACACGAGAATACCTATACCACACATCTCCTCTCTTTCCTGCACACTAGAACACCAATAGAACACATCTCCACTCTTTCCTGCACACTAGAATACCTATACCACACGTCTCCACTCTTTCCTGCACACTAGAATACCAATAGAACACATCTCCACTCTTTCCTGCACACGAGAATACCTATACCACACATCTCCTCTCTTTCCTGCACACTAGAACACCTATACCACACATCTCCACTCTTTCCTGCACACTAGAATACCTATACCACACATCTCCTCTTTTTCCTGCACACTAGAATACCTATACCACACATATCCTCTCTTTCCTGCACACTAGAATACCAATAGAACACATCTCCTCTCTTTCCTGCACACTAGAATACCTATACCACACATCTCCTCTTTTTCCTGCACACTAGAATACCTATACCACACATCTCCACTCTTTCCTGCAGACTAGAACACCTATACCACACATCTCCACTCTTTCCTGCACATTAGAATACCTATACCACACATATCCTCTCTTTCCTGCACATTAGAATACCAATAGAACACATCTCCACTCTTTCCTGCACACTAGAATACCTATACCACACATCTCCTCTCTTTCCTGCACACTAGAATACCTATACCACACATATCCTCTCTTTCCTGCACACTAGAATACCAATAGAACACATCTCCCCTCTTTCCTGCACACTAGAATACCTATACCACACATCTCCTCTTTTTCCTGCACACTAGAATACCTATACCACACATCTCCTCTCTTTCCTGCACACTAGAATACCTATACAACACATCTTCTCTCTTTCCTGCACACTAGAATACCTATACCACACATCTCCTCTCTTTCCTGTACACTAGAATACCTATACCACACATCTCCTCTCTTTCCTGCACATTAGAATACCAATAGAACACATCTCCACTCTTTCCTGCACACTAGAATACCTATACCACACATCTCTCTTTCCTGCACACTAGAATACCAATAGAACACATCTCCACTCTTTCCTGCACACTAGAATACCTATACCACACATATCCTCTATTTCCTGCACACTAGAATACCTATACCACACATCTCCTCTCTTTCCTGCACACTAGAATACCTATACCACACATATCCTCTCTTTCCTGCACACTAGAATACCAATAGAACACATCGCCACTCTTTCCTGCACACTAGAATACCTATACCACACATCTCCTCTCTTTCCTGCACACTAGAATACCTATACCACACATATCCTCTCTTTCCTGCACACTAGAATACCAATAGAACACATCTCCACTCTTTCCTGCACACTAGAATACCTATACCACACATCTCCTCTCTTTCCTGCACACTAGAATACCTATACCACACATATCCTCTCTTTCCTGCACACTAGAATACCAATAGAACACATCTCCACTCTTTCCTGCACACTAGAATACCTATACCACACATCTCCTCTCTTTCCTGCACACTAGAATACCTATACCACACATATCCTCTCTTTCCTGCACACTAGAATACCAATAGAACACATCTCCACTCTTTCCTGCACACTAGAATACCTATACCACACATCTCCTCTCTTTCCTGCACACTAGAATACCTATACCACACATATCCTCTCTTTCCTGCACACTAGAATACCTATACCACACATCTCTCTTTCCTGCACACTAGAATACCAATAGAACACATCTCCTCTCTTTCCTGCACACTAGAATACCCATACCACACATATCCTCTCTTTCCTGCACACTAGAATACCAATAGAACACATCTCCACTCTTTCCTGCACACTCGAATACCTATACCACACATATCCTCTCTTTCCTGCACACTAGAATACCTATACCACACATCTCCTCTCTTTCCTGCACACTAGAATACCTATACCACACATATCCTCTCTTTCCTGCACACTAGAATACCAATAGAACACATCTCCACTCTTTCCTGCACACTAGAATACCTATACCACACATCTCCTCTCTTTCCTGCACACTAGAATACCTATACCACACATCTTCTCTCTTTCCTGCACACTAGAATACCTATACCACACATCCTCTCTTTCCTTTCCTGCACACTAGAATACCAATAGAACACATCTCCACTCTTTCCTGCACACTAGAATACCTATACCACACATATCCTCTCTTTCCTGCACACTAGAATACCAATAGAACACATCTCCACTCTTTCCTGCACACGAGAATACCTATACCACACATCTCTCTTTCCTGCACACTAGAATACCAATAGAACACATCTCCTCTCTTTCCTGCACACTAGAATACCCATACCACACATATCCTCTCTTTCCTGCACACTAGAATACCAATAGAACACATCTCCACTCTTTCCTGCACACTCGAATACCTATACCACACATATCCTCTCTTTCCTGCACACTAGAATACCTATACCACACATCTCCTCTCTTTCCTGCACACTAGAATACCTATACCACACATATCCTCTCTTTCCTGCACACTAGAATACCAATAGAACACATCTCCACTCTTTCCTGCACACTAGAATACCTATACCACACATCTCCTCTTTTTCCTGCACACTAGAATACCTATACAACACATCTTCTCTCTTTCCTGCACACTAGAATACCTATACCACACATCCTCTCTTTCCTTTCCTGCACACTAGAATACCAATAGAACACATCTCCACTCTTTCCTGCACACTAGAATACCTATACCACACATATCCTCTCTTTCCTGCACACTAGAATACCAATAGAACACATCTCCACTCTTTCCTGCACACGAGAATACCTATACCACACATCTCCTCTTTTCCCTGCACACTAGAATACCTATACCACACATCTCCACTCTTTCCTGCACACGAGAATACCTATACCACACATCTCCTCTCTTTCCTGCACACTAGAATACCTATACCACACATCTCCACTTTTCCTGCACACGAGAATACCTATACCACACATCTCCTCTCTTTCCTGCACACTAGAACACCAATAGAACACATCTCCACTCTTTCCTGCACACGAGAATACCTATACCACACATCTCCTCTTTTCCCTGCACACTAGAATACCAATAGAACACATCTCCACTCTTTCCTGCACACGAGAATACCTATACCACACATCTCCTCTTTTCCCTGCACACTAGAATACCTATACCACACATCTCCACTCTTTCCTGCACACGAGAATACCTATACCACACATCTCCTCTCTTTCCTGCACACTAGAACACCAATAGAACACATCTCCACTCTTTCCTGCACACTAGAATACCTATACCACACGTCTCCACTCTTTCCTGCACACTAGAATACCAATAGAACACATCTCCACTCTTTCCTGCACACTAGAATGCCAATAGAACACATCTCCACTCTTTCCTGCACACTAGAATACCTATACCACACATCTCCACTCTTTCCTGCACACTAGAATACCTATACCACACATCTCCTCTCTTTCCTGCACACTAGAATACCTATACCACACATCTCCTCTCTTTCCTGCACACTAGAATACCAATAGATCACATCTCCACTCTTTCCTGCACACTAGAATACCTATACCACACATCTCCTCTCTTTCCTGCACACTAGAATACCTATACCACACATCCCCTCTCTTTCCTGCACACTAGAATACCTATACCACACATCTCCTCTCTTTCCTGCACACTAGAATACCAATAGAACACATCTCCACTCTTTCCTGCACACTAGAATACCTATACCACACATCCCCTCTCTTTCCAGCACACTAGAATACCTATACCACACATCTCCTCTCTTTCCTGCACACTAGAATACCAATAGAACACATCTCCACTCTTTCTTGCACACTAGAATACCTATACCACACATCTCCTCTCTTTCCTGCACACTAGAATACCTATACCACACATCTCCTCTCTTTCATGCACACTAGAATACCTATACCACACATCTCCTCTCTTTCCTGCACACTAGAATACCTATACCACACATCTCCACTCTTTCCTGCACACGAGAATACCTATACCACACATCTCCTCTCTTTCCTGCACACTAGAATACCTATTCCACACATCTCATCTCTTTCCTGCACATTAGAATACCAATAGAACACATATCCACTCTTTCCTGCACACTAGAATACCTATACCACACATCTCCACTCTTTCCTGCACATTAGAATACCAATAGAACACATCTCCTCTTTCCTGCACACTAGAATACCTATACCACACATCTCCTCTCTTTCCTGCACATTAGAATACCTATACCACACATCTCCTCTTTCCTGCACACTAGAATACCTATACCACACATCTCCTCTTTCCTGCACACTAGAACACCTATACCACACATCTCCTCTTTCCTGCACACTAGAATACCTATACCACACATCTCCTCTCTTTCCTGCACATTAGAATACCTATACCACACATCTCCTCTTTGCTGCACACTAGAATACCTATACCACACATCTCCTCTTTCCTGCACACTAGAACACCTATACCACACATCTCCTCTTTCCTGCACACTAGAATACCTATACCACACATCTCCAGTCTTTCCTGCACATTAGAATACCAATAGAAATAGAACACATCTCGACTCTTTCCTGCACACTAGAATACCTATATCACACATCTCCACTCTTTCCTGCATATTAGAATACCAACAGAACACATCTCCACTGTTTCCTGCACACTAGAATACCTATACCACACATCTCCACTCTTTCCTGCACACTAGAACACCTATATCACACATCTCCTCTTTCCTGCACACTAGAATACCTATAACACACATATCCTCTCTTTCCTGCACACTAGAACACCTATACCACACATCTCCACTCGTTCCTGCACACTAGAACACCAATACCACACATCTCCACTCTTTCCTGCATATTAGAATACCAATAGAACACATCTCCACTCTTTCCTGCACACTAGAATACCTATACCACACATCTCCTCTCTTTCCAATGCATGAACACATACCCATCACATCTTCACTCTTTCCTGCACATTAGAATACCAATATAACACATCTCCACTCTTTCCTGCACACTAGAATACCTATACCACACATCTCCACTCTTTCCTGCACATTAGAATACCAACAGAACACATCTCCACTCTTTCCTGTAGACTAGAAAACCTATACCACACATCTCCACTCTTTCCTGCACATTAGAATACCAATAGAACACATCTCCACTCTTTCCTGCACACTAGAATACCTATACCACACATCTCCTCTCTTTCCTGCACACTAGAATACCTATACCACACATCTCCACTCTTTCCTGCACATTAAAATACCAACAGAACACATCTCCACTCTTTCCTGCACACTAGAAAACCTATACCACACATCTCCACTCTTTCCTGCACATTAGAATACCAATAGAACACATCTCCACTCTTTCCTGCACACTAGAATACCTATACCACACATCTCCTCTTTCCTGCACACTAGAACACCTATACCACACATCTCCTCTTTCCTGCACACTAGAACACCTATACCACACATCTCCTCTTTCCTGCACACTAGAATACCTATACCACACATCTCCACTCTTTCCTGCACATTAGAATACCAATAGAACACATCTCCACTCTTTCCTGCACACTAGAATACCTATACCACACATCTCCTCTCTTTCCAATGCATAAACACATACCCAACACATCTCCACTCTTTCCTGTACATTGGAATACCAATAGAACACATCTCCACTCTTTCCTGCACACTAGAATATCCATACCACACATCTCCACTCTTTCCTGCACACTAGAATACCTATACCACACATCTCCACTCTTTCCTGCACATTAGAATACCAACAGAACACATCTCCACTCTTTCCTGCACACTAGAATACCTATACCACACATCTCCTCTCTTTCCTGCACACTAGAATACCTATACCACACATATCCTCTCTTTCCTGCACATTAGAATACCAACAAAACACATCTCCACTCTTTCCTGCACACTAGAATACCTATACCACACATCTCCTATCTTTCCTGCACACTAGAATACCAATAGAACACATCTCCACTCTTTCCTGCACATTAGAATACCTATACCACACATCTCCTCTCTTTCCTGCACATTAGAATACCAATAGAACACATCTCCACTCTTTCCTGCACACTAGAATACCTATACCACACATCTCCTCTCTTTCCTGCACACTAGAATACCAATAGAACACATCTCCTCTCTTTCCTGCACACTAGAATACCAATAGAACACATCTCCTCTCTTTCCTGCACACTAGAATACCAATAGAACACATCTCCTCTCTTTCCTGCACACTAGAATACCAATAGAACACATCTCCACTCTTTCCTGCACATTAGAATACCTATACCACACATATCCTCTCTTTCCTGCACATTAGAATACCAATAGAACACATCTCCACTCTTTCCTGCACACTAGAATACCCACACCACACATCTCCTCTCTTTCCTTCACACTAGAATACCAATAGAACACATCTCCTCTCTTTCCTGCACACTAGAATACCAATAGAACACATCTCCACTCTTTCCTGCACATTAGAATACCTATACCACACATATCCTCTCTTTCCTGCACATTAGAATACCAATAGAACACATCTCCACTCTTTCCTGCACACTAGAATACCCACACCACACATCTCCTCTCTTTCCTTCACACTAGAATACCAATAGAACACATCTCCACTCTTTCCTGCACACTAGAATACCTATACCACACATCTCCACTCTTTCCTGCACACTAGAATACCAATAGAACACATCTCCTCTCTTTCCTGCACACTAGAATACCTATACCACACATCTCCACTCTTTCCTGCACACGAGAATACCTATACCACACATCTCCTCTCTTTCCTGCACACTAGAATACCTATTCCACACATCTCCTCTCTTTCCTGCACATTAGAATACCAATAGAACACATATCCACTCTTTCCTGCACACTAGAATACCTATATCACACATCTCCACTCTTTCCTGCATATTAGAATACCAACAGAACACATCTCCACTGTTTCCTGCACACTAGAATACATATACCACACATCTCCTCTCTTTCCTGCACACTAGAATACCTATACCACACATCTCCACTCTTTCCTGCACATTAGAATACCAGCAGAACACATCTCCACTCTTTCCTGCACACTAGAATACCTATACCACACATCTCCACTCTTTCCTGCACACTAGAACACCTATATCACACATCTCCTCTTTCCTGCACACTAGAATACCTATACCACACATATCCTCTCTTTCCTGCACACTAGAACACCAATACCACACATCTCCACTCTTTCCTGCATATTAGAATACCAATAGAACACATCTCCACTCTTTCCTGCACACTAGAATACCTATACCACACATCTCCTCTCTTTCCAATGCATGAACACATACCCATCACATCTCCACTCTTTCCTGCACATTAGAATACCAATATAACACATCTCCACTCTTTCCTGCACACTAGAATACCTATACCACACATCTCCACTCTTTCCTGCACATTAGAATACCAACAGAACACATCTCCACTCTTTCCTGCACACTAAAATACCTATACCACACATCTCCTCTCTTTCCTGCACACTAGAATACCTATACCACACATCTCCACTCTTTCCTGCACATTAGAATACCAACAGAACACATCTCCACTCTTTCCTGCACACTAGAAAACCTATACCACACATCCCCACTCTTTCCTGCACATTAGAATACCAATAGAACACATCTCCACTCTTTCCTGCACACTAGAATACCTATACCACATATCTCCTCTCTTTCCTGCACACTAGAATACCTATACCACACATCTCCACTCTTTCCTGCACATTAGAATACCAACAGAACACATCTCCACTCTTTCCTGCACACTAGAAAACCTATACCACACATCTCCACTCTTTCCTGCACATTAGAATACCAATAGAACACATCTCCACTCTTTCCTGCACACTAGAATACCTATACCACACATCTCCTCTTTCCTGCACACTAGAACACCTACACCACACATCTCCTCTTTCCTGCACACTAGAACACCTATACCACACATCTCCTCTTTCCTGCACACTAGAACACCTATACCACACATCTCCTCTTTCCTGCACACTAGAATACCTATACCACACATCTCCACTCTTTCCTGCACATTAGAATACCAATAGAACACATCTCCACTCTTTCCTGCACACTAGAATACCTATACCACACATCTCCTCTCTTTCCTGCACACTAGAATACCTATACCACACATATCCTCTCTTTCCTGCACATTAGAATACCAACAGAACACATCTCCACTCTTTCCTGCACATTAGAATACCTATACCACACATCTCCTCTCTTTCCTGCACATTAGAATACCAATAGAACACATCTCCACTCTTTCCTGCACACTAGAATACCTATACCACACATCTCCTCTCTTTCCTGCACACTAGAATACCAACAGAACACATCTCCTCTCTTTCCTGCACACTAGAATACCAATAGAACACATCTCCTCTCTTTCCTGCACACTAGAATACCAATAGAACACATCTCCACTCTTTCCTGCACACTAGAATACCTATACCACACATCTCCTCTCTTTCCTGCACACTAGAATACCTATACCACACATATCCTCTCTTTCCTGCACATTAGAATACCAATAGAACACATCTCCACTCTTTCCTGCACACTAGAATACCTATACCACACATCTCCTCTCTTTCCTGCACACTAGAATACCAATAGAACACATCTCCACTCTTTCCTGCACACTAGATTACCTATACCACACATCTCCACTCTTCCCTGCACACTAGAATACCAATAGAACACATCTCCACTCTTTCCTGCACACTAGAATACCTATACCACACATCTCCTCTTTCCTGCACATTAGAATACCAACAGAACACATCTCCACTCTTTCCTGCACACTAGAATACCTATAACACACATCTCCTCTCTTTCCTGCACACTAGAATACCTATACCACACATCTCCTCTCTTTCCTGCACACTAGAATACCAATAGAACACATCTCCACTCTTTCCTGCACACTAGAACACCTATACCACACATCTCCTCTCTTTCCTGCACACTAGAATACCAATAGAATACATCTCCACTCTTTCCTGCACACTAGAATACCTATACCACACATCTCCACTCTTTCCTGCACATTAGAATACCAATAGAACACATCTCCACTCTTTCCTGCACACTAGAATACCTATACCACACATCTCCTCCTTTCCCTGCACACTAAAATACCTATACCACACATCTCCACTCTTTCCTGCACACTAGAATACCTATACCACACATCTCCTCTCTTTCCTGCACACTAGAATACCTATACCACACATCTCCTCTTTCCTGCACACTAGAATACCAATCTCCACTCTTTCCTGCACACTAGAATACCTATACCACACATCTCCTCTCTTTCCTGCACACTAGAATACCAATAGAACACATCTACACTCTTTCCTGCACACTAGAATACCTATACCACACATCTCCTCTCTTTCCTGCACACTAGAATACCAATAGAACACATCTCCACTCTTTCCTGCACACTAGAATACCTATACAACACATCGTCTCTCTTTCCTGCACACTAAAATACCTGTACCACACATCTCCACTCTTTCCTGCACATTAGAATACCAATAGAACACATCTCCACTCTTTCCTGCACACTAGAATACATATACCACACATCTCCTCTCTTTCCTGCACACTAGAATACCAATAGAACACATCTCCACTCTTTCCTGCACACTAGAATACCTATACCACACAACTCCTCTTTTCCCTGCACAATAGAATACCAATACCACACATCTCCTCTCTTTCCTGCACACTAGAATACCTATACCACACAACACCACTCTTTCCTGCACACTAGAATACCAATAGAACACATCTCCACTCTTTCCTGCACACTAGAATACCTATACCACACATCTCCACTCTTTCCTGCACACTAGAATACTAATAGAACACATCTCCACTCTTTCCTGCACACTAGAATACCTATACCACACATCTCCTCTTTTTCCTGCTCACTAGAATACCTATACAACACATCTTCTCTCTTTCCTGCACACTAGAATACCTATACCACACATATCCTCTCTTTCCTGCACACTAGAATACCAATAGAACACATCTCCACTCTTTCCTGCACACTAGAATACCTATACCACACATATCCTCTCTTTCCTGCACACTAGAATACCAATAGAACACATCTCCACTCTTTCCTGCACACGAGAATACCTATACCACACATCTCCTCTTTTCCCTGCACACTAGAATACCTATACCACACATCTCCACTCTTTCCTGCACACGAGAATACCTATACCACACATCTCCTCTCTTTCCTGTACACTAGAACACCAATAGAACACATCTCCACTCTTTCCTGCACACTAGAATACCTATACCACACATCTCCACTCTTTCCTGCACACTAGAATACCAATAGAACACATCTCCACTCTTTCCTGCACACTAGAATACCTATACCACACATCTCCACTCTTTCCTGCACACTAGAATACCAATAGAACACATCTCCACTCTTTCCTGCACACTAGAATGCCAATAGAACACATCTCCACTCTTTCCTGCACACTAGAATACCTACACCACACATCTCCACTCTTTCCTGCACACTAGAATACCTATACCACACATCTCCTCTTTTTCCTGCACACTAGAATACCTATACCACACATCTCCTCTTTTTCCAGCACACTAGAATACCTATACAACACATCTTCCCTCTTTCCTGCACACTAGAATACCTATACCACACATATCCTCTCTTTCCTGCACACTAGAATACCAATAGAACACATCTCCACTCTTTCCTGCACACTAGAATACCTATACCACACATCTCCTCTCTTTCCTGCACACTAGAATACCTATACCACACATATCCTCTCTTTCCTGCACACTAGAATACCAATAGAACACATCTCCACTCTTTCCTGCACACTAGAATACCTATACCACACATCTCCTCTCTTTCCTGCACACTAGAATACCTATACCACACATATCCTCTCTTTCCTGCACACTAGAATACCTATACCACACATCTCTCTTTCATGCACACTAGAATACCAATAGAACACATCTCCTCTCTTTCCTGCACACTAGAATACCCATACCACACATATCCTCTCTTTCCTGCACACTAGAATACCAATAGAACACATCTCCACTCTTTCCTGCACACTCGAATACCTATACCACACATATCCTCTCTTTCCTGCACACTAGAATACCTATACCACACATCTCCTCTCTTTCCTGCACACTAGAATACCTATACCACACATATCCTCTCTTTCCTGCACACTAGAATACCAATAGAACACATCTCCACTCTTTCCTGCACACTAGAATACCTATACCACACATCTCCTCTCTTTCCTGCACACTAGAATACCTATACCACACATATCCTCTTTTTCCCGCACACTAGAATACCTATACAACACATCTTCTCTCTTTCCTGCACACTAGAATACCTATACCACACATCCTCTCTTTCCTTTCCTGCACACTAGAATACCAATAGAACACATCTCCACTCTTTCCTGCACACTAGAATACCTATACCACACATATCCTCTCTTTCCTGCACACTAGAATACCAATAGAACACATCTCCACTCTTTCCTGCACACGAGAATACCTATACCACACATCTCTCTTTCCTGCACACTAGAATACCAATAGAACACATCTCCTCTCTTTCCTGCACACTAGAATACCCATACCACACATATCCTCTCTTTCCTGCACACTAGAATACCAATAGAACACATCTCCACTCTTTCCTGCACACTCGAATACCTATACCACACATATCCTCTCTTTCCTGCACACTAGAATACCTATACCACACATCTCCTCTCTTTCCTGCACACTAGAATACCTATACCACACATATCCTCTCTTTCCTGCACACTAGAATACCAATAGAACACATCTCCACTCTTTCCTGCACACTAGAATACCAATAGAACCCATCTCCACTCTTTCCTGCACACTAGAATACCTATACCACACATCTCCTCTTTTTCCTGCACACTAGAATACCCATACAAAACATCTTCTCTCTTTCCTGCACACTAGAATACCTATACCACACATCCTCTCTTTCCTTTCCTGCACACTAGAATACCAATAGAACACATCTCCACTCTTTCCTGCACACTAGAATACCTATACCACACATATCCTCTCTTTCCTGCACACTAGAATACCAATAGAACACATCTCCACTCTTTCCTGCACACGAGAATACCTATACCACACATCTCCTCTTTTCCCTGCACACTAGAATACCTATACCACACATCTCCACTCTTTCCTGCACACGAGAATACCTATACCACACATCTCCTCTCTTTCCTGCACACTAGAATACCTATACCACACATCTCCACTCTTTCCTGCACACGAGAATACCTATACCACACATCTCCTCTCTTTCCTGCACACTAGAACACCAATAGAACACATCTCCACTCTTTCCTGCACACGAGAATACCTATACCACACATCTCCTCTTTTCCCTGCACACTAGAATACCAATAGAACACATCTCCACTCTTTCCTGCACACGAGAATACCTATACCACACATCTCCTCTTTTCCCTGCACACTAGAATACCTATACCACACATCTCCACTCTTTCCTGCACACGAGAATACCTATACCACACATCTCCTCTCTTTCCTGCACACTAGAACACCAATAGAACACATCTCCACTCTTTCCTGCACACTAGAATACCTATACCACACGTCTCCACTCTTTCCTGCACACTAGAATACCTATACCACACGTCTCCACTCTTTCCTGCACACTAGAATACCAATAGAACACATCTCCACTCTTTCCTGCACACTAGAATGCCAATAGAACACATCTCCACTCTTTCCTGCAAACTAGAATACCTATACCACACATCTCCACTCTTTCCTGCACACTAGAATACCTATACCACACATCTCCTCTCTTTCCTGCACACCAGAATACCTATACCACACATCTTCTCTCTTTCCTGCACATTAGAATACCAATAGAACACATCTCCACGCTTTCCTGCACACTAGAATACCTATACCACACATCTCCTCTCTTTCCTGCACATTAGAATACCAATAGAACACATATCAACTCTTTCCTGCACACTAGAATACCTATACCACACATCTCCACTCTTTCCTGCACATTAGAATACCAATAGAACACATCTCCACTCTTTCCTGCACACTAGAATACCTATACCATACATCTCCTCTTTTCCCTGCACACTAGAATACCTATACCACACATATCCTCTCTTTCCTGCACATTAGAATACCAATAGAACACATCTCCACTCTTTCCTGCACACTAGAATACCTATACCACACATCTCCTCTCTTTCCTGCACACTAGAATACCTATACCACACATCGCCTCTCTTTCCTGCACACTAGAATACCAATAGATCACATCTCCACTCTTTCCTGTACACTAGAATACCTATACCACACATCTCCTCTCTTTCCTGCACACTAGAATACCTATACCACACATCCCCTCTCTTTCCTGCACACTAGAATACCTATACCACACATCTCCTCTCTTTCCTGCACACTAGAATACCAATAGAACACATCTCCACTCTTTCCTGCACACTAGAATACCTATACCACACATCCCCTCTCTTTCCAGCACAGTAGAATACCTATACCACACATCTCCTCTCTTTCCTGCACACTAGAATACCAATAGAACACATCTCCACTCTTTCTTGCACACTAGAATACCTATACCACACATCTCCTCTCTTTCCTGCACACTAGAATACCTATACCACACATCTCCTCTCTTTCATGCACACTAGAATACCTATACCACACATCTCCTCTCTTTCCTGCACACTAGAATACCTATACCACACATCTCCACTCTTTCCTGCACACGAGAATACCTATACCACACATCTCCTCTCTTTCCTGCACACTAGAATACCTATTCCACACATCTCATCTCTTTCCTGCACATTAGAATACCAATAGAACACATATCCACTCTTTCCTGCACACTAGAATACCTATACCACACATCTCCACTCTTTCCTGCACATTAGAATACCAATAGAACACATCTCCTCTTTCCTGCACACTAGAATACCTATACCACACATCTCCTCTCTTTCCTGCACATTAGAATACCTATACCACACATCTCCTCTTTCCTGCACACTAGAATACCTATACCACACATCTCCTCTTTCCTGCACACTAGAACACCTATACCACACATCTCCTCTTTCCTGCACACTAGAATACCTATACCACACATCTCCTCTCTTTCCTGCACATTAGAATACCTATACCACACATCTCCTCTTTGCTGCACACTAGAATACCTATACCACACATCTCCTCTTTCCTGCACACTAGAACACCTATACCACACATCTCCTCTTTCCTGCACACTAGAATACCTATACCACACATCTCCAGTCTTTCCTGCACATTAGAATACCAATAGAAATAGAACACATCTCCACTCTTTCCTGCACACTAGAATACCTATATCACACATCTCCACTTTTTCCTGCATATTAGAATACCAACAGAACACATCTCCACTGTTTCCTGCACACTAGAATACATATACCACACATCTCCTCTCTTTCCTGCACACTAGAATACCTATACCACACATCTCCACTCTTTCCTGCACATTAGAATACCAGCAGAACACATCTCCACTCTTTCCTGCACACTAGAATACCTATACCACACATCTCCACTCTTTCCTGCACACTAGAACACCTATATCACACATCTCCTCTTTCCTGCACACTAGAATACCTATACCACACATATCCTCTCTTTCCTGCACACTAGAACACCTATACCACACATCTCCACTCGTTCCTGCACACTAGAACACCAATACCACACATCTCCACTCTTTCCTGCATATTAGAATACCAATAGAACACATCTCCACTCTTTCCTGCACACTAGAATACCTATACCACACATCTCCTCTCTTTCCAATGCATGAACACATACCCATCACATCTTCACTCTTTCCTGCACATTAGAATACCAATATAACACATCTCCACTCTTTCCTGCACACTAGAATACCTATACCACACATCTCCACTCTTTCCTGCACATTAGAATACCAACAGAACACATCTCCACTCTTTCCTGCACACTAGAATACCTATACCACACATCTCCTCTCTTTCCTGCACACTAGAATACCTATACCACACATCTCCACTCTTTCCTGCACATTAGAATACCAACAGAACACATCTCCACTCTTTCCTGCAGACTAGAAAACCTATACCACACATCTCCACTCTTTCCTGCACATTAGAATACCAATAGAACACCTCTCCACTCTTTCCTGCACACTAGAATACCTATACCACACATCTCCTCTCTTTCCTGCACACTAGAATACCTATACCACACATCTCCTCTCTTTCCTGCACACGAGAATACCTATACCACACATCTCCTCTTTCCTGCACACGAGAATACTTATACCACACATCTCCTCTCTTTCCTGCACACGAGAATACCTATACCACACATCTCCTCTCTTTCCTGCACACTAGAATACCAATAGAACACATCTCCACTCTTTCCTGCACACTAGAATACCAATAGAACACATCTCCTCTCTTTCCTGCACACTAGAATACCTATACCACACATCTCCTCTTTCCTGCACACTAGAATACCAATAGAACACATCTCCACTCTTTCCTGCACACTAGAATACCTATACCACACATCTCCTCTCTTTCCTGCACATTAGAATACCAACAGAACACATCTCCACTCTTTCCTGCACACTAGAATACCTATACCACACATCTCCTCTCTTTCCTGCACACTAGAATACCAATAGAACACATCTCCACTCTTTCCTGCACACTAGAATACCAATAGAACACATCTCCACTCTTTCCTGCACAAGAGAATACCTATACCACACATCTCCTCTCTTTCCTGCACACGAAAATACCTTTACCACACATATCCTCTTTCCTGCACATTAGAATACCAATAGAACACATCTCCACTCTTTCCTGCACACGAAAATACCTATACCACACATCTCCTCTCTTTCCTGCACACTAGAATACCAATACCACACATCTCCTCTCTTTCCTGCACACTAGAATACCTATACCACACATCTCCTCTCTTTCCTGCACACGAGAATACCTATACCAAACATCTCCTCTCTTTCCTGCACACTAGAATACCTTTACCACACATCTCCTCTCTTTCCTGCACACGAGAATACCTATACCACACATCTCC